>NW_022107431.1:56025502-56028203 GCF_000313985.2 Echinops telfairi | reverse complement strand
GTACTCATATCAATATGTCAAGAACTAAGGTTGCAGATGGACATTGGGTCTCAACTCAAGTACTCCCTAAACACAAGAACACTTTGTTCTAACAATTCGGCATTCTGTGATGCTCATCTTCGCTACATGATCGCTGAAGACAAAACGGGTGCATAAGAAAATGTGGTGAAGAACGCTGATGGTGCCCAGCTATCAAAAGATATAGCGTCTGGGCTCTTAAAGGCTTGAAGATAAACAAGCGGCCATCTAGCTCAGATGCAACAAAGCCCACATGAAAGAAGCACACCAGCCTGTGTGATCATGAGGTGTTTATGGGATCAGGTATCAAGCATCTAAGACCCAGAATATAATCATATGCAATGTGAATGGGGGTGCAGTCAGGGTGCAGTACTACACCGATGAAACACGCAACTTTCCTCTAGTTCTTTTGTGCTTCTTCCCCCAACTACCATGACCTCAATTCTACCTTACAAATCGGATTAGACTAGAGCATGCACACTGCTACAGATAAGAACCCACAATACAGGGAATCGAGGATAGATAACCCCCTTAGGGCCAACAATGAGAGCAGAGATACCAGGAGGATTAGGGGAGGATGGAGGGAGAAAAGGGGAATTGATCACAATGATTAAACTATAACTCCCTCCCAAGGGGACGAACAATGGAAAAGTGGGTGAGGGGCAACAGAGGATGAGGTAAGATATGGAAATAATAATCTATAACATATCAAGGGCTCATGAGGGAGGGCAGGTAGGAGAGGGAGGGGGAAGAAATGGGGAGCTAATATCAGGGGTTCAAGTTAGATGAGGATGCTTTGAAAATGATTATGGCGGTATATGTGCAAATGTGCTTGACTCACTGGATGAATGTATGTATTGTGACACGAGATGTAAGAGCCCCCAAGAAGAGTTTTTGGAGAAAAATAAAAAAAGATGAAGCCTCTAAGGGAAATGAATTGGCACAACAGCTGGAACAAGGGGCTCAATCAAAGAGTCAGACAATTCTGAGGACAGAACTGACTGGTTGGCACTAACAACAACATTGTCACCTCCAGACTTCTGAAAAAATGTAAGGGGAACATTTGTGAAACACAAGGTTCTTTTCCTTCTTTTAAATGGAATGATCATTATTATAATGCTTGCAAATTAGTTCATTTATTCTGTACTTGATGATTAGGTCAGAGGCTCACCCGATTTAGGATTTTCAATTTCCAGACAGATTAAATTTGTGAATTGATAAGTATTTCAATTTTAACTCACACATGTCCCTCTAGACATAGAGTATAAGATTACTAAACTATTAAGTTAAACATTGGATGTCTACTAAAAAGGTCAGAGATTGATAAGGGTTATATAAGTAACCTTTGAAACTCATAATGTATCCATTTCAAATTATAAAAATTATTTAAATGTCATTTATACATTGGAATAGTCTGAAACACATAATCACCATTTTCACATGTCACCACTTAGCATCATTTATAATTCTCAGATACAGACAAAGGTTATTAGGTTACTGTCTTTGTTTGCTATTTGATGAGCATTAAGTGCTTAATTTTGAGGATTTTGATGATCCCTTTAAAAGGGCAGACACAATTTATCTTTTTTTAACAATGTAATAAAAACTGTGTTTACAACCACATGCATAAAGATTTCCTCTTTTCCTTTATTAATTTAGTATAAGCTGGAAATATAAAACCAAGAAGTTCTGAGTGAAGGTGGATAACTTCTGATATGGGTGAGCAAGGAAGGCATAGTTTGGAAAAACATTAGCCTGAGATCTGTGGAAACCTTCTCTACGGTTTTTGCATTTGGGGAATTTGACCACCCTCTTTAGTCAAACCTTTAGAACTTTGCTATGGTTAGAAAGCACGACTTTTCCTTTAATTCTAAAATGAATTCATCATAAATGGTGAACATCAAAAAATATCTGGTAAAAACCTACTATGTAATAATGAGGACTAACACAATTGTAATTGCTGACGAGTACCATTATAAAATGAAAAAATACAAACTGCACATTTTGTAAGAAGCCCTAGGGATCATTAACCTCTTCTTCTGCAGGGTAGCATGTTAAGGCTGAAACATGCTAAGTGATTTGCTGAAGGTCACGTGTATCAGATAAAGGCTGAAAAGGAGGATTCCAACTTCCAGTCCAAGTATTGTGCCATCACACCTTGACACCTCACCCAAGGAGATGTTTTACATGCAGAAATTTTCTCTTGATAAAAATGAACAGAAGTCAAGAATACATCTCCTACCATTGATAGTACTTTTAATTCATGGGTTAATTCATTGTATAAGGTTGTGCCTGATCAAAAGTCAAGCAACATACTAAATGTGCACTATCTTCAAGTAAATAACAGTCCACTCACTCCCAAGTCCTCAGTGTGTTGTATACACTATTGTACATCCTAGTTCTTCAAAATAGAATTGTCTGAGAGTGGAGCATTCTAGGAATATAAGACAATCTGCTATAAATCCTCTTCAAACTCCATAATCTTTAAAAACTATAATTCTAAAAACATATGATCTTAGCTACCATCTGGTCCTTTGGCCTGACACAGGTGTTTTCACTCTGGTTTTTTTTTTACATACATATATATATTTTAGGGGTTTATCTTTTTTTTTTAAACATTTTATTAGGGGCTCATACAACTGTTATAGCAATCCATACACACATCAATTGTGTAAAGCGCATT
>NW_022107431.1:56000881-56024701 GCF_000313985.2 Echinops telfairi | reverse complement strand
TATTTCCTCAAAAAGTATCATGACTGCCAAAAGCTATAGTACAACTTCTCGTTGGTTTTCTTTTTCTGTGGTTTAAAACATATGAAGTTGGACTTTTCCTTTATAAAAGAGGTTTCACACACACACACACACACACACACACAAACACACACAAATCTGGCTTGCTCTTGTCATACAGAGTACAACTTAAATGAATTGCCAGGGGGAGGTTTCTAAATAGGGTTCATTCTACAAACTGTGATAATTATCTGTCCATTATGTCTATCTGAGATATTGTCTAGTTATTATGATAGTTATTGTGCCTTATTTAGGTTTTATTCATAAAAGCATCAAGGTTTTGCACTTACACATGTATAAGTACATCTATGTAGATATACATTTGTATACATATATGCCACATCACTAGTAATCAAACAGAAATTGTTTTATAACACAAACCAGCATTTCGTTTCATATTATAGGATTGTGTACACATAATCCTGCAATAAATGTGATCTATAAGTAGATGCTTTAAATTTTAAGAGAAAAAAATCAGTCCTGTTATTTAAAAAAATATGGAAAGATATTTTCCCTATTCTATGTTAAATTATCATAATCTCATTATAATTAAATCAGTATAATAACATGTCAGAATAGAATTGTATATCTCATCTATATATACAGCTATTTGGGGGGTACCAATTTTCCATTACAAAATTATTGGTAATATTCTCGGCAATCATTTGTATTTTTTATATAAGTATGTATCAATTAAATAAAAACTATACAATTTTGTTAAGCATATTATAAAGACTAATAGTCTTATAAAAGAATGTTCTTTCTATAGTATATATACATATTTAAACTCCCTCACTGCCATTGGGTTGATTCTGACTGATAGCTGTCTTATGGGACAGGGTATCTGTGGGTTCCTGGGACGGTATCTTCTAATTAAAAATTCTAATTATATAATGTATTATAATTATGTAAGTATAATACATATATTTACTCATATATATGAATAAAGGGATTCCTATTTCTTAGGTATAATCATGAAAACCTTTCTGTAAAAATATTTTAAATTGTCAGAAATTTCACAGACATCCTAAGGAAGGGTGGGCATTGCCAGTTAAGAACCTTTAACTCTAAGTAAAGCAACTTACAGGATTTTAATATCATCTGTCAACCTGTCTCATACGGTCACAAACAAAAGTGTCACAATCTTACACATATACCTATTAAAATGAATCCTGGGTGAATTTCATTAATATTATATATCTTAGAAACTTCTTTTGAGACAGTTACTGGAAAGTTCCCCAGCTCAATGCCTATGGTCAGTGTTAACAGAGGTCAGTCATTTAGGAATTCTGTACAAAGCTAAAATACATGGATTGTGGTTCGCAGCTGCACTCTACTCACATAACCTCCTTTTTCCAACAATATTTTAAATTCCATGCCATTGGAAAGATTATTGATGCTATCAATGGAATTGACGTATGTCCCCGGGGGTGATTGATAATGTTGTTTGTTACAAAATGATAGTGAGATGACCAAAGTACACCAGACTTAATCATAAAGCATGGACAATTGAATAGATTCTGGGCTCCTACTTAATTCTAGCTCTAATCCAAGAAAAGTTAGTTCTTATGACATGACCTCTCCAAGATACTAGCCTTCATGAAGAGAGCACTGAAAATATAGTTGCTACAGCAAAGTGTGGTGAAGAAAGTACATGGTGCCCAACTATAAATAACAATAGGGTCTAGGGTCCTAAAATACTGTATTCAAACAAACACCCATCTAGGCATCAAATAAGTCCACATGGAAGAAGCTCATCAAGCTGTGCAATCCAAAGATGACAAAGAACAAAATCCAAATACAATGGAGGGAAAGCTTATCAGAGCTTATCTTGTAAACACAAAACTTGTACAAGGCTACGGAGGACAGTGGGAGCCCAAAATCCATTCGCAGGATACCTATTCAGATTAAGCCACTGGCAGATCTCCTTGGACAATAATCGAGGGAAGTGAATAGTCATACTAGACAGAGACTATTATAAATTTGACTACGGTGGTTGGAACAAAGGTATACTATGGTACCTGGTCAGCTTATTTACCTCCTGATCCATTCTGGATTTGTTCTAGGTTTAAATATTTCTGGCTTGCTTCCAAAGAGAGGTTTTCTTTCTGGCTTATTTCAATATGACCTGTAATTTTTTACCATCCTTTTTTCTTTTTGGGTCTTTGGTATGTTTCCCAATATATGAAGCACAGGAGGGGCCCAGTATAGAGACAGTAATTGGTACAATGGTTTCTCACATTACAGGGGAAATTGAGGGGTTCTGGGCAGCAAATGGTGAATATAGGATGGAGGAAGAGGCATTAGAACTGCTTGTGCTGATGTATATAAAACTCTCTTTAAATATACCTGAACTATGGAAGTGCATGTTATGTGAATTTTATTCCAATAAAACTCTTGGAGGAAAAAAAAAAGAAACTGCCTTAGAATTTATCCTGGACTGATCTAATTTTGAAACTAAAGTCCTGGAAGTGATTATGCATATGCACGTATTCAAGAGCAAGTGGAGAGAGAGAGAGGGAGAGAGAGAGAGAGAGGTGAGCAAATGTTATGAACACATTGTGTTAAAGTTAAGAATCTGGGTCCATATGGAATTTCTTGCATGTTACCGCAAACCTGACATGACAAAATAAATAAGTTAATAATTATGCCAATACTTAGGCACAGTCCTTTTTGGAACTCATATTTTCTTTGTAGAGAAGTTTAAGTGGCCTGGTCATTTCCAGGTATATGCTGGTCTTTAATGACAAACAACCTGGTGACAACAGTCAGCAGAACTGCGGGAATTCTAACTAACACCCCCCTCCCCATGATGTTGCTGTTGTTGGGTGTCATTAAACCAATCCCACCTTCTGGCCATTGCACATACAAGGGAATGAACTGCCGTCTGCTCCTGCTCCATCCCTATGATCAGTGGCGGACAGAACTGTCTTGACCCATAGAGCTTCTACTGGTCATTTTCTGAAGTAGATTGCCACGTTTTCCTTGCCAAGCTATTTTAAGGAGAAGGGTCTATTTATGCAAGCCTTCCCTGGCAACTGGGTGATGGCTGTGCATGAGGTGCCCAGGACAGCAGACAGGGAGGTGAGGATTTGAACCACCCCTGTCCCATTACTACATGTTAGTCTCACCTGGAGTAATGCGAAATGTGCAGTCAGCTTGTTTGATTTCAAATCAAAAAGAAAATCTCTTAAAACCTCTTTCCTCAGAACTCAAGTAGAGCACACACCTGACTCTTGCTCCTTCAGGAAAGCATGCTCATCTAAGGCTTGGTTACCTCCAACTTGCTCCAGAAAATGACACAATCCTGGCTTTATAAAAAGTCTCCTTTAAAGTATAATCATTTGATCTTGCTATCCTTTCTGCCTTTCACCCAATCATGGACCTTTCATTTATTACCAAGTTCAGTGAACACAAGTTCATGTCAGGCTGTCGTCTTTTTGTTTGTTTGATTGATTTCTTTTCTTCCTTTCTTGTATAGCTAATCTCTTTGTAGTTCTTTAAAACTGACTTCAGCTCTCCTAATTTTACTGACACTTTCCCATTGTATCACAATTCGAGAGGATTACTGAATCTCAAAGGCTAGCTTGTTATTCTTATCTTCGAAGACTCCATTGCTCTAATAGGTGCATAAAGTCCACAAAAGCCTCCAATCAGAACATTTTTAAAGAGAATCTCCACGGTATTTGATGAATTTGACTAAGCCTATGGCAGTGTTTTTTTAAAGTTAGAACCTATAGGACCTCTCCAAATAGCATGTTTTCATATAGAAAAATGGAGTCTAAGAAAGGATGTGCAAGAAATTTCACTAGTAATGGATTATGATCTCCCAGAAAAGAAAAATGATAGATATAGAAAAATCTTCACAGCAATACCTGGCTTCCCAATATTTTTAAAGAATCCCTAATTAAAGATTCTTCCTTTGGGTAATAATATGAGGCTCACAAAAAGAAAAGTAAGAAAAATGTTTCCCATTTCTTGCTTTGTTAAAAATTTACATAACGGATCATGGAAACTCATATTGCTGGCAATTTCTGTTTCACTCTCTCCCACAGTCTTAAAATCTGAAGCTGCTCGTTTGCTTTTTGTGAGCAAACACTGCCTCCCTTATCTTCACAGTGTGGGCACTGCCTCCTGTGTGGCAACAGGAGAAAGAGTTAGCTAGAACAGGTAGGCAGGCCCAGGAAAAACAGTAAGAGCATTCTAGTTTGAAAGGACCAGACACAAGGCTTGTCAATTCTAACCTGACTAGGTAGGGTTCTCTCAGGAATACTGAGCTGCACGGTAAGAACGAAGCTTTGATCATCCCAATGCACTTTGATAGAACATCAACTGAATTTAGCACCGAAGAGCAACATTTTTAAGGTTCTAAATTTTAGCTGGAGGCAGCGGGAATACCAGAAGGAAAATAAATGAAAGATGCTTGCCACTTCAAAAGCTAATCTTTGTAATGCTTTCATTAGCAGTTTGAAAAAAAACACACACATACACACTTTTGAAGTAGAAACGGAATGATTTTGATGACTGATTGCTGTGGGGTGTCGTTTAACATTCTGGTCTTTCAAAAATCGGCAAGGTCAGGCATTTCTTTCACTGCTATTAGGCTTATAAAATATTTGGTTTGTAAAGGCCCCAAAATAGATGTATAAGGGAGAGATACGCTGATGAAGTGTTCATTTCGTTCTCTCAATAAGAGATAAGTACCTGTTACATTCCAAGTGAAAGGGAGATGACATGATCTTCTTTCTAGAGAAATGATTCCCTTAGGCTTGGGGTAACGGCATGATTTTCACTTTAAACAAACATTAAAACAATACGTCAAGTAGACTACAGAGAAGTTGCACTTAAAATGTAAATAAGGGTGCTGTGATCCACATGGTGGGCAGTTCAAAATCACTAGAAACTTCCTGGGACAATATTGGGCTTTCTACTCCAGTAAGTAAACAGTTACAACCTTGAAACCCACAGGGGTTCTCTATGAGTCGGCAGTTCAGTTTGGTTTTAAGAGACTCTGTAGTCAGAAGGGTAGGGGCCCAAATCAATGGAACATACTGTCACTGGCATCAAACCAGAGGAAAAATGGCTCAAAGTCAAAGAACATAGCTAACATGTCCTACAAATGTATGCCAAGCAAAATAGGTGAAAGACAAGTTCATGTTTCCCAACATCAGAGTCTGACAGAATCCCCTTACAAAGAGTCGACCTGAGACAAGCTTTGGCTGTCAGAGAGAATGCAGGTTTTTTTGATATCAAATCAATTGTATTATGGATATAACTTGTGAGTTCAGGTATAATACAGAATTCCTAATTACACAATATCTCTCTTATATCAATCTGTTAATCTGTTATATTAACAGAAGAGACAATCGTCTTTATTTATTCTTTTAACCAAGTGATTCAAATCTGTTTTGAACTTAACTCTGTGACATGATTTCCCAAATGGATTTTTCCAGTTCTAGCATCTTTGCTGTTTCTCCCTCTTCTGGTCTTGTCATCAGATACTCCTGGTTGGCCAGTTCCCATGGGGCAGTTGTGTTGCTTTTTCTGCTATCACAGGGAAATGCCACACATTATTCCCAACTCACAAGAAGTCCTGAAATACAGCGACAGACTCTTGAATCGCTTGTGCTTAAACAAACCGTGAAGAGAACATGTTTCACTCTTACTATATTATTATAAAAGGTAGTATAGTTTAAATGGTAGCAAGGGGTATGAAGGGTAAATGAAGGGACAGGTTAAGCATGAGCTGATATACAACTGGGGCTAATGATACACACATTACCTAGTAGCATAGGAGCACTTCTGTGTTGCATCTATTATAAATTAGACCATATTACAAAAAAAAGTGGGGGGGGTAGGAAGTAAGGGGACTTGACTAGAATCACAGACTAAGTCAAGCAGCTGAGAGAAAGCAGAGTGCCTAAGTGACACCATTACTACCCAAAATTACTCAACTATTTACCAAGAGGTTGGCAGTGTGAACCGAGAAGTACATCGAAAGAAAGGTCTCTACTTTCAATAACTCCAAAGCACTTTACAGTTGAGTCCTTTCTGATTCAAATGACACCATAATTAAATTTCACAATGAAACTTCCCCAAAGGATTTCCTTGACATTAACATATATGTAGTTCGCCTGGTCTTTCTTCCACGTGCTGCCCAAACCAACTGCCAGCTACTTGATGCTGACTCATAGCAGGGTAGCACTGCCTATGAGACAGGGTAGACCTGCCTCTGCGAGTTTCTAGTGCTGTAATTCTCCATGAGAGTGAAAAGCCTGGGCTTTCTCCCTTGGAGTTTGCTAGTGGTTTTCAACTGCTGACCTTGCGGATCGCAGCTCAATGTGTAAACCACAACGCCATCAGGTGTCTTTTGGATAGATTCAAATGGTAAACTACCTTCAGGTTACTCGTTGAGCACAATGCACTGACGGTGCATAGGAACCTTTCCTAAAGGTCAATCATAAAAATTCTAGGGACGACAATGTCCTTTGCAATGAATGGGGTTGCTATGACTCAGAATCTACTTGGTGACGATTGTGTTGCTCTGTTCTGTCTTCATCTGTGGGAAGAGGAGAGGCTAATGGGTAATTCTGAGAAGGTCTGATGGAGGGGCTGAGTGCTAGTTACGATGAGTGGATTTCATTTGAGAAACATGAAAAAGATACTCTAGGTCCCCTCAAGAAAGCTGAGGAAAGTGTATGCCCGTATGTGGATGTGCTATATCCCGGAGGAAAGCTTTCATTTCATGGCAAGGATTTTTCAGCCTATAGGAAATCTGTAATATTCATAATTTCCATGTTTAGCTATTTATGGTCATTATTTTTTTTCAGAGAGGTCAACTTTCAGTTTATGAACATCCATCTTACAGCCCCTTCCCACTTCAGGTTTTATTAGCCTTCCCCTGGAAGACAAGTTGCTTTATTTCTTTATTTCTGTAGTTTTGAATTGTTCTAGTTATAATCAAAGCAGTATATCATCTCTTCAGGTGTGTCTCCATGGATTTGTGGTTGACCCTGGCAGTCCAATTATACCAAAGAAAAGGAGCGTTTCTTGAGAAAACGAAATGACGCATTAGAAAGAGGTCTCACAAGGAAGACACCATGGATTTTCACTTTTACCAATGAAGATGACTTTTACGACCCCCCGCTAAAGTTATTGAAAAACATACTCACTACATGATAATGGTTATATTGTGTTAGTTATCAAGCCATCAACTCTAAACTTTAGTTGTGTAACTGCTTCTTTTTTTGGATCACAGGCATGCCATGATACCTAGAGAAAATATTTTTATTATCCCAGAACTAACACGTATATGTAATTAAAGTAGAAAATACGTCCATTCCCATCAATGTTACTGTTAAAACTCCAGAATAGCCATTAGAAAATACACAGCAGTGTTGCTAAAATCATTTTGTAGCAGGCTATGCATTCAGCTGCATGATTCCTGTTTCCCTGACAACCTGCCAGCATTCATGGCCCAACCAAATTCCCCACAGTGTTGCAGAATAGGCTTTTAATAATGCAAAGGCCTTTCTCTCTTGCTTTTGGTAGGGTGGTGTTCTCTTCGTGTGTCTGAAATAGGCCATCAACAATCTGTTCATCTTTTTAGCCCCTTCATTGTTCTAAATGCAGTGATTTAAACTTTGCTAGCCAATTCTCAGATTATTTTGCACTGGGTGCTAGTTAAAAAATAAGTGTATAACTGTGGGAAGCAATTGATGTCCAGGGACCTTGAACAAGTAGCCACTTAACATACAACTTGGCTTTCTTACCCTTCCTCATCCATCACTAATTATTTTCGTAATATCTTCTAAGAGTTAGAACTCGTGAGAGGAAGGAAAATTATCTTTACTGAGTTACTTTCAGGTGTTTTAAAATGTAATTGGTTTTTACATAATCATGCAAGTTATTTTAAGGCACTAATGCAACACATTTTACCTCTACATAATAGAACACTAATCTTCACCCTTTTCCCTCAGCACCAGACAATATGCTACTCATGCATACTTGTAAATGTCTAATTCATCAAGTGATTGTTAATGTGAGTTTTAAAAAGCAACTTGTTATTGTGAATCATTTGCCTCTCCGTGCTCTCTACATTTTGCTTAAAAAAATGAAAAAAAAATAAACAAAGAAAAACATGACGGCTTTCCTTTGGCTCAGCATTTCAAATAAAAGGGTGTCTATCTTGTCAGCCATAGGCAGCGTGGTTCAGTTCACTAGACCGTGCAGCTGGGTGTCATTAGTCAGTGACATTGTATTGATTTAGGGCATTGCTGGGTGGGAGGGTAGAGAACAAACTCACACATAAAGTACTGTAAACAAAAATATGTGAGGAAAATAATACCCTAAAAACGTGTCCTAGCCCCCTAAAGGGAGAAAGACGAGGCTTTCTACTCACAGAAAGAGTTACGGTCTCAGAAACTCACAGGGGCAGTTTGCTCCTGCCTTATAAGGCTGCTCTGAGTCAGAATGGACTCCCTAGCAGTGGGCTAGTGAGGGAGGGAGGGAAGAAGGGAGGGAGGGAGGCAGTAACTGAGGGAGTGAACATCCTATCAGGGAGCCCTGGTGGTGCTATGGGATAAGTGTTGAACTCTATATACATGGTTGGTAGTTCAAACCCACCAGCCACATCTCTGCTATCCGCTTCCATAATGATTTACTGTCTCAGAAAACCTATATCTGGTCTCATGAGTCAGAATCTATGCTATTGCATGGGATTGTTTGGTCTGATATTATTTCCATAAAATCCTCACTGGTTTGCAGCACAGCCAATGATTAACAATTTAGTTATATAGATACATAAGGTTAAAAGAAAGCATGCTTTTGTTCTAAATGTTCTTTTTTTCTTTACTGTAAAACTCAAATGATATGAAATCCATTATTCCACTATTGCACAAAAATGGCAATCTTGGTTATTTGTACAAAGTTTTACAATTCTTATCCTTTAATTTAACACTGTTTTCCCTATAGCCTTTAAGTGAACAGTCCACCATAAATGCATTATTTATTTATCTACCTATTTACATGAAAATAACATGATACCAATAACCAAAAATCAAAAGTTATATAGAGATATAGCATCATCTTCATGAGCTGAATATCAACAGAGGCACCTAGAAAACCACAGACTTTTTCTTTGAAACATTTAAAGTGAAAGACTCAACATAATATTAGGGACAGATTAATGGAGAGCGCAGTGAAAGGACTGTTTCCTGGCCATCTCTGGTTGTCTTGAAATATACACATCAACCCACTAATATAAGAGTAGCGAGGAATCCAAATATCTGGCATAATGTTTGTACCACATCAATTTCGCTACTTTCTTTAACAACCTCCAACTTCCACACAGGGTCCAGCCTCATCTTTGTTTATTTTTGTTTCCTTCCAGAAAAGTATTAAGAAAGTACTGCCTCTTTTGCTGGCTCTCTGCCAGTTCTGTCACCACATACACAAGAAGCCAGGATGCTTCCTCTCAGGAGTGAGAGAGCCACACAACCAGAAATAGCACACAGATCAATACGTGGCATCACAATCAATAAAAGGGAGCAGGTGATTAGTGTCCTTTTCTACCTACTACTTTCACCTCCAGCGGGGTTCCCTAGAACAGAGATTTGTTTCGGGCACAAGCCTGACCCCAAGGAGATAAAATATAGTCATACTCTCCAGGAATATCCCATATAATGCGTGTAATAGTTTGCCCTTTATACTAGCTTCTAACAGCTAACATAGAGCTATGGTGTAATTGGTGTCTCATCTGAAGGGACCCCATCTTCAGGCTGTAAAGTATGCACAATTGGTATCTGGTCATTCTTGTTGTTAGGTGCCATCAAAGAAAGATCCCACTCACAGTGACTTATGTTCAGCAAAGCAAAACACTGCCCTAGCTTGTGCATTCTCAAAGTTGTTATTATATTTGAGCAAGTTGTTACAGTGATTGCACGCATCCATCTCACTGAGGTGATTCCTCTTTTCTCCCTCAGCTTCTGTGGACCAAGCATGGTGCCCTGTACCTAGGACTGGTCTCGCCTGATAAGACGTCCCAAGTGCTCGCATCAAAGTCTTCCTGTGCTTGTTTGTCAGAAGCATCCTGACTTCTTACACATGTTTGTTCTTCTCACCTGCCAGGGTACTTTGCCAATACCATAATTCAAATGCAGGCATCCTTCTGCTTCTTCCTTATTCAATGTCAAGTTTTCCCAGGGCTGTGAGGTGATTTCCAATAGCCTGACTTAGGTCAGATGCACCTCGTTGTCATTGTTATTAGATGCCACTGAGTGGGTCCTGACCAGTAGCAACCCTATGCACACCAGAAAATAAAACAAAACAAAAAACACTACACAGTTATGCCATCTTCACACTGGTTCCTACACCTGAGCCCCTCGATGAAGCCAGTAGGTCAACCACATAGTAGAAGGCCTTCCTCTTTTAATCTCCCGTCCACTTTATCAGACATGATGTCCTTCTCCAGGGATTGGTCTCTCTTGACAATAAGCCCACAGTTTGTAAGATGAAGTCTTGTCATCCTTGCCTTTAAGGAGCACTCTGGCCGTACTTCTTTCAATACAGATCACTTTGTCCTTTAGCAGTCCGTGGTACTTTCAATATTCTTCTCCATCACCACAATTCAAACACATTGATTCGTCTAGGTTCCTCTTTATTCAATGTGCAAATTGCACATGTATATGATGCAATGTAAAATACCATGGCTTAGGCCAAGCACACCTTAGACCTCAAAGAAACATCCTTGCTCTTTAATACACTAACAAGGACTTTTGCAGCAGATTCACCAACTATAATACAACTTCTAATCTCTTGAATGCTACTTCCATGAACATTGATTGTGGATCAAAGTAAGGCAAAATCCTTGACAACTACTAACCTTTCTCATTTATCACAAAGTTATCTTTGGGTCCAGGTATGAGGATTTAGATGCTCCTTATATTGAGTTATAATCCACACTGAAGGCTAGAATCCTTAATCTTCATCAACAAGTGTTTCAATTCCTTCTCACGTTCAGCAAGCAAGGCTGTGTCATCTGCATATTGCAAGTTGTTAAGAAGCCTTCCTCCAATCCTGATGCTGAAATCTTCTTCATATAATAGAGCTTCTCTGATGACTTGCTCAGCATGGAGATTGAACAATATAGTAAGAGGATACAACCCTGATGCACACCGTTCCTGATTTTAAACTATGCATTATTCACTTGTTCTGTTTGCACAACTGCCTCTTGATTTATGTACAAGTTCTGAATGAGCACAATTAAGTGTGTCAAATTCCCATCCTTCTCAAGGTTATCCACAATTAATTAAGACACAGTTGAATGTCTTTACATAGTCAATGAAACACAAGTAAACGTCTTTCTGTCACTCTCTACTTTGAGTCACGATTAATCTGACATCAGGACGGATATCCTTTATCAGGCATCTTCTTCTGAATCCAGTCTGAAATTCAGGCAGTTCCCTGTAAATGTGCTACTGCAATCGTCGGATGATCTCAAGTAAAATTCTACTTGTGTGCAATATCAATGGCATTGTTTGATAACTGAGCATTCGGTTGGGTCACCTTTGTATAGAATGGGCACAAATGTGGATCTGTCCTAGTCAATTTTCCAGGTCTTCTAAATGTCCTGGCCTACATGAATGAGTCCTTCCAGTGTTTCTTCCACTCTCTGAAACATTTTAATGGGTATTCTGACAACTTCTGCAGCCTTGTTTTTTGCTAATGCATTCAGTGCAGTTTCAGTTCTTGCTGACTGGCTCCCTCCTGAAAGGGTGGACAGTCAACTAGTTCTTTTAGGTACAGTGACTCCAAGGGTTCTTTCCGTCTTCTCTTGATGCTTCCTGCATCATTCAATATTTTGCCTATAGAATTTTTCAAAATTGTAATTTGAAACTTGGGTTTTCTCTTGAATTCTTTCAGTTTCAGATAGGCTGTGTTCTTCCCTTTTGTGTTTTTCTAATTCTAAGTCCTTGCACATTTCATTCTAATATTTGGCTTTGTCTTCTCAAGCTGCCCTACGAAGTTTTCTCTTCAGATATCTGACTTCATCTTCTCTTCTATTTGCTTTAGCTACTCTTTCAGAGTCTTTTTCAACTTTTCTCTTTCTTCCTGTCTCTTAACTGATCTTTTAATTTCTTCATGAATGATGGCCTGGATGTCCTCCCGCAGATAATCATGTCTTCTATCATTAGTGTTCAATTGGTCTTGAGATCTTCTCGATATTCAGGTGGGACAGACTCAAGGTCATCTTTTAGCTCATGTGGGCTCATTTTTGGGTTTTTTTCAGCTTTATGCTGAACTTACATATGAGCAATTGATGGTCTGGTCCATAGTTGGCCTCTGGTTTTAGCTGCTGATATTGAACTTCTCCATCATGTCTTCCCCAGATGTGGTTAATTTGATGTCTGTGCCTTGCATCTGGGGAAGCCCATGTGTATGTTCACCTTGTGTGTTGTTGAAAAAAGCATTTTCTATAAACAAGTCATTGGTTTTGAAAAAGTTCATCATGCAATCCCCAGCTGCATTTCTATCACCACAGCCATGTTTTCTAACTACTTTCTCTTCCTCTTTGTTTCTACCTCTTTTTCTTTTCAATCATTTTATTGGGTGCTTGTACAACACTTCTCACAATCCATCCATCCATCCATTGTGTCCAGCACATTTGCACATTTGTTGCCATCATCATTCTCTAAACATTTGCTTTCTACTTGAGCCCTTGGTATCAGCTCCTCCTTTTCTGCATTCCAATCACCAGTAGCTAACAATGCATCTTGATTTTATGTTTGATCCATTTTCAACTGAAGTCTTTGGTAGAATTCTTCAATTTCTTCATTACTATATTTTGTGGTTGGTACATAAATTTGAATAACATTGGTAGTGATTGGATTTCCTTGAAGGTGGATAGATATAATCTGATCACAAAGAGCATTGTACTTCATGATAGATTTGTTAAGATCATTTCTGACAAGGAATTCCATGACATTCCTCTTGATTGTGTTATTTTCCGCATAGTAAACCATAAGATTTTCTGATTCAAAATAGCCAATAGCAGTCCATTTCATTTCACTGATGCCTAGGATACTGATCTTCATGTATTCCATTTCACTTTTGACCACTTCCAGTTTCATACTTTTCATATTCCATGTGACAATCCTTAGAAGTCTTTTGCAGCAGTTTATCTTTACCTTCAGTCATGCCCCATCAGCAAATAAGGATGTCAAAGGCTCTTCACAGACTTTACCTGACTCAGATAACTATGGCCAGCTCCTCTCCAAGAAATCATCTCTTCAGTCACATTTCAAGTATCCTTGGACTTGAAGAGCCCATCTGCCAGCAGTATTTCTGACAATGTTTTGTTTCCTTTGGTTAGATTTTCAGTATTCAAAAATGCTTTGAAGTTCCACATAAGGTTTTCCGTGGTTCTCTTCTTCAAAGTGGGAGCCGAGTCCTTCTTCGTAGTTTGTCCTTCGTCGAGAGGCTCCACTGACACCTGTTCACTTTGGGCGATGCTGCTGGCATTTGAACTACCAGTGACAGCTTTCAGCATCGCAGCGACACACAGGCCACCACAGGTATGACAAACTAAAGACAAGTGGTGGAGATGCACCTTCATGTTCAAATGACATCTTTGCTACTTAATATGTTAAAGTTTTGTGCAGCTGATTTGGCCAATACAATACATCATTTGATTTCTTGACTGCCACTTCAATGAGCCTAGAATGTGGACACACAGAAAATAAAATTCTTGACCATTTCAATGCCATCTCTATTTATGATAATGTTGCTTATTGATCCAGTTCCGATGACTTCTGTATCCTTTACATTGCATTGTAATCCATACCGAAGGCTACATCTGCCCTTCATCAGAAAGTGCATCAAGTGCTCTTCACTTCAGCAAGCAAGACTGTCATCTTCATAGTGCGCATTGTACAAAGCCTCCTCCGCTCCTGGTGGCACATTCTTCGTCACATAGTGCAGTGTCTCAGGTTACCTTTTCAGCATGCAGATTGGATATGAATGATGAATAAATAAAACTCTGATGCATATGCTCACTAATTTTAAACTATGCAGTGCCCTCTTGTTCTTCTGGACAAGAGATTTCTTAGGCCCGTATGTGCACAATGAACTGTTCTAGAATTCCCACCCTTCACAAAGTCATCCAGTTTATTATAATCCGCACAGTCAAATGCCTTCACATAATCAATGAAACACAAGTAAGCATATTTCTGGTATTGTCTGCTTCCAGTAAAGATACATCTGGCATCAGTAATGATATCCTTTAATCCATGTCTTTTTCTGACTCTGGCTTGAATATCTGCCAGCTTCATGATGATGTACTGCTGTGACTATGATTGAAGGATCTCCAGCTATCCTTTCTTTACATGTGCCATTAATTATACTGCTCAACACTTTCTATATTCCCTAGGAGAACCTTCCTTCGGAACGAGTACAAATATAGATCCTTTTCAATTGGTTGGCCAGGTATCTGTCTCTCAAATTTCTTAGCAAAGACCATTGAATGTTTCCACATTGTCAAGATATTTCAAATGGCATCCATCAATTTCTAGTGCCTTGTTTATAACAACGACTTCATTGTAGCTTAGGCTTCTTTCAATAATCTCAGTTCTTGGTTTTATGCTATCCCTCAAAATGCTTGACTGTCGACCAATTCTTTTTCAGACAGTGATTATGCATTTCTTCCATCGTCTTTTGATGCTTACTCATCATTTAGGGTTTGGGTTGTAGAATCTTTCAGTATTTCAATTCAAGCACAGGATTTTTCTTGAGTTATTTCAACTAGAAGGATGCTGAGTGTGTTTTTCCTTTTTCTAGTTTTACTTTGTCTTACCCAATTGCTTTTTGAAAATTTCTATCCATCCAATTTACTTCATTTTTCTTCCATTTGCTTGATTTTGCTACTCTACTCAAAGTCTCTTCGGACGTCCACTTTACTCTTTTCTTTATTCCTGTCTTTTTAAATCCTTTGGCTTTCTTCAGTCATCCCACAACTTGTCTTTGTTCATTAGTGGTTTATCTGGCAAAACTTTTGTTGAGACTTTTTAAATTAAGATCGGATATACTCAAGGTCATATTTTGGTTCCTGTGGAGACCTTTACTTTTAATCACCTTCAGCCAGAATTTACATATAAGTAATTGATGTTCTGGTCTACTGTTGGCTCCTGGTTTTATCTGATAATATCGAGCTCCTCCATCATCTCTTTCCACAGATGCAGTTAATTTTATTATTTTGCATTCCATCTGGGTAGGTTCATATGTATTGTCACTGTTGATGTTAAGATATGACAAAATAACAATTTATAAATTATCAAGGGCACATGAGGGAGAGGGTAGCTTGGAGGGAGGGGAAAAATGAGGAGCTGATACCAAGGGCTCAAGTGGAAAGCAAATGTTTTAAGAATGATGAGGGCAACAAATGTACAAATGTGCTTGACCATACAATGGATGGATGGATGGATTGTGATAAGAGTTTTATGAGCCCCTAATAAAATGCTTAAAAAAAGAGAAAAGATTTTTTTCAATGACATTGTTAGTATTTCAAATTTCTATCATACAATCTCCTGCTTCATTTTTATCCCCAAGGCTATATGTTTTCAATTACCACTCATTCCTCATTGCCAACTTTCACAATCAGACCATCAGTAATTATTAAATGCATCCTGAGTGCATTTAAAAAAAACAATTTCACACTAAAGAAATACAATTCTTCAATTTCTTCATTTTTGGCTTTAGTTTTTGATATGTAAATTTGAATAAGTATTTTCACTGGAATTCCTTGAAGGCATACAGATATTATCTGATTAAAACTAGTGTGGTACTTCAAGACAGATCTTGAAATGTTCTTCTTTATGATGAATATGATGTCATTTCTTGGAGTTGTCAACTCTGGCATAGTAAGCCATATATTTTTCTGATTCAAAATGGCCAAGGTCTGTATATTTGTCTGCTAGTACTTAGCATATCAACCTTTATCATATTGGTTTCATTATGAAGATGTCAACTGTTCATAGACTCACACATTGTACCTTCTACATTCTGATAATCAAGGATGTTTGCAGTTATGTCTCATCAACAAATAAAGGCCCTGGAAGCTTTGATCCATCTAGGTTAACAATGCTTTGAAAAGCAGCCCCTTCCCAGTCTGCTTTGGAACGACTTCCAACCTGACCAGCTCATCCTGTGGCACTATCTCACAGACTCGCCCACCACTATTAATACGGTTTACAGTGTCAAAGCCTTAAGAAGTGAACCACTATTCTTACATAAATAAATCTACTATAAGTATACTAAACGTTGTCATGTGTTATTTCATATATCTCCATGCATTCATTTAGTAAATATTCATTTGGCTAACGTGTTTATTTATTATTTTAATGTGCGCTATCCATGTGCCACACAATAAGTGGGAGGACGCGTTTTGCCCGTGCAGCTCAGCAGTGCAGGAATGCTGTATTCAGCACATGTTCTGCTCTACAATCCACTCGTCATGCATTCTACTTCGTTAGAAATCCATTTTGAAAAACTATTTAGTAATGTTAAAACATAAGTGATGTGGCTATATTATTATCTGTAGTAAATGTCCTGAGGACTAACCTGATATACTTGATTTAAAATGCATACAAAATGATATGCTGGTCATCTAGTGCCTGAAACAAATTACACATCAGTGTTAAAAACCGGTAAACCTGAGACTCTTTTCCATTTTTACCCATACCAACAGTCACCTGGACTGCATTCAAGGGCAAAGTCTAGTGTCTCTCACTGACAAATTATTACGATCCTATTTTTCAACTAGCTGAACTCCACATTCCCCGGTTTTTATTTACAATCTGGGAGAGATTCTGTTTCTTAACAATTCTTCAGGATGTTATGTTTTGTTCTATTGCATCCCTAAACATCAATCTCTGACCTTCGATTCCCAGAAGACTTTTCTGTATATTTATCTCCTTTCTGTATTCCATCTGCCACTCCACTATGAGAGGCTGCTTGTGAACTCTAGAGGTCACATTTGTTAATTTCCTTGGTAATGTCTAGTCCCAAATCCCATAACTATTTGGCTTCATTATCCTGTAGCTTTTCAATTTCAGAAATGTAATATGAACATCTAAGTATCTTTTCTGAGCAACACAGTATTTGGGAAAAATAATACCTATCAGTATGTAAGCATGGCTAATGACAAAATCAATGTAAAGTTCATTTAAACTGGGATAGTAAGAAATCCTCATAAGTTCTTCTATCATTACAGATAACACCAAAATTCTCTCAAGAATGTGAAAAGGATGTGCTAACACCAACACATGAACATTTCAGGCATATGCGCTTTGACATGAAAAATGAACAAAAATACCTCAAATTTTTTCCCCCAAAGTCCTGGGCAGGTGGATTTAGCACTTGAGCTGTGGATGAGGATAACTGAATTACAAGGTAGGGCAGGGTAAGGGGTGAGAATAATGAAGCAGCAGAGCGCTAACATACTTGGAAAAGTGTGAACTGAAAGAGTGGTGAAAAAAAAGGTGAGCTAGAGGGGTGTGAAAGGAAAACAAGGAGAGTATCTACAGAGAGAGAGAGAAAGAGAGAGAGAGAGAGAGAGAGAGAGAATCTATAAGAAGATTCAAAAGTTCAGGAGGGAGGATTTCATTATCTTTACATTTCACTCTTCTATAACTTTTCGAAGCCCTCTCATACACATGGAAACATATAAACACATGTACTGGTGTGCATATTTTTTACTGAAAACTTGGAACTCCAATACACTTCATGCAGTTGTCCACACATGCTGTCTGGCAAGAAAGCCTGATACAGTTTGAGCAGGTGTAACAAATGGGACTCTTTCCATGTCAACTCTGCCCTACAAACCTGCTCCTTGCTCCCTGAGAGCCCCGCACCAAATGCACATGTGGGAGCCTGTGGGGGCTGGGAAAGAAAGGATGGGCAAATTAGCTATAATTGGATCTTATCAACTCATTCATTTACATTGCTAATTTTTTTCCAAGTAGATTCATTTGTGTGTAACTTACCTTTCCTTGGGTGAACTTCGATGATTTTCTAATCCTTCTCTGTAAATGAGAATAATTTGGCAATGTTGTCATTAATCCTCCTTCAAAGAAACAAGTTGTGAGTTGGCCTCTAGTCAACTCTGAGTCACAGTAATCAGTGTGGGCCCGAGCAGAACTGAGATGCAGTGTTTTCAATAACTAGTTTTTATGAAGTCCATTACCAAACCTTTCTTTTGACCTTCACTGTATTCTAAAACAACCACAGAAATTATTTCAATGGTCTAGATCCTCAATTTGCCTATGTTCTGGGGTTTGTAGAAGGATCAGAAAATGACTAGATTTTACACACATTCAATTACCTTCCAAACAAAATCCATGCAATCTAGATCAGATCAATAAAAGCAGTAAAATTGGGGAGAGGCGCAGAATTCCTGAATGGACTGCCCAGCAAAAGCAGACACGGAATAATATATATATTATGTATAATATATGAGGAACTCCTCAAATTCATGGATAATGGAATTCCAAGGTAATTATTTTTTCCATAAACTTTTTGAAGTCCCTCGTATTTTACATTGCTTATGTGCTAATTCTGACTCAAAATATTACAGAATCACCATAGGATGTGCACATACTTTTCAAGTCTGTAAGGGAGAAAAGAATCTGTCCTTTGTTTCACAAAAACCCTAAAGAGATTCCGAGTTCCATAAAAGTACAAGGTGCCAATGAACCTCTCCAGTTGATATCAGTTGAGACAATGATATTCAGGCTACATAGTAGTGGAAGACTAAGAGATATGATGTGGGAAAATAATGTTACTGAAATCTAAATTACTTCCAGGTAATCATTCTTATTAGATGCTCAGCTTATGAGAGCAGGAATTTTTACTCATATTTTTAATGCTGCATCTTGAATTTTGGAATCTTAACTCTAGTGTGTAAAACTGTACCCAACAGATAGTAAATGTGTAAGAAATATTTGCTGAATAATTCAAAAACCAAACTCACTGCCACGGAATCGATGCTAACTCATAGTGACCCCCTGAGACAGGTTAGAAATGCTTTTTTGAGTTTAGGAGCCTGTAATTCTTTAGGGGAGTAGAAAGTCCCATCTTTCTCCAGTGGAGTGGGTGGTGGATTTGAACAGTGGACCTTGTGGCTAGTAGCCCAATGTTTAGCCATTAAACTATCTGATCTCTTAATTCATTAATTCACAGTAGTCAATTTGAGATAAATGGTCTTAGTTATAGTCATTTATATCCTACTTCAACCGATTCAACATATTCTTGATATTGATACTCTTAATCATTATTTTTAAAATAAATATACACAAGTTTAGTCAACAACTAATTATTTCCTCTACTGAAAATCCATGGGCTATAACTTATTTACTTATCTGATTTATCTAGTTCCAAAAATACAAAGACATTGGAACAGAAAACTCAGATTTTATGTTACGTCTATTTTTTTGTAAAACAATTCTGAAAGGACACAGAAGTTACAATAGAAGATCAGGCTTTCTCTGACCCCTACCATTCATTACATTGCATAGGGAGACATGCAGTTAAAGGGATGGATCCAATAGAAAAATCTCAAAATCACGTTCTAATATGAATATGCAAAGGACATGGATGAACGATGTGAGTGATATGATATCCATTCCTTTGGGGAGGAAGAATGTTGTGCTCTTACCAAGCGACAATGACCCATTTTCACAGTGGCTTTTGGAAATATAAAAAATAAGCTTAGGTGGCATAGTTGCAGATGTGTACTACAGAGGCTTTCAGGGAAGAAAATGTCTCCCCTGCGTCCTGCTCTGTCTTCCCTGTTCAAATATTGTGGAGAAAGAGCTACCACTCAAAGTGATGGTATTATTTCGGGCTGAAGTGAGCAGTGAGAAGAAAGAGAATTAATAAATAAGTAATAAGATGCATGTTGTCGATGGCACCTAGACTATGCAATCATATTAATAAAAGGCGTCACTAATAAATTATATTTAAAATCTTCTGTCGAGAATTCCCCTGTCATACTGAGTTTTAAGATGTAAATTTTTTCATATTAGAAAAAAAAAGGTCTGTTTAATGAAAATAGGAAGTTATCCCCACAGGAGGCATGTAAGGCTGAGTTTTAGTGTGGTCATGGAAAGAGTTTGTTTCCATTTCAGATCACATTAATACATTAATCTATCTATATGCACATGAAAAAATCATTCTGATTCGGTTAGAGGGAAGGTTAGTTCCCTCCAAATAGATACCATTCTACTGAAATGGCTCTAAAACGGTTCTTCTTCTTACCAATAAGTCACACTGTGCGGCTTTAAGCCATCCTTCCTTACTAAAAGAACAGCATTAGAAGCAAGTGAGCAAGAAAACTTCATTATCCTAGAAAATAGATGGGACACCATTTTATAATACTTTATGCTGTCTAATCTAACTTAATTTAAATTGAACAAAACATTTTGAAACAAGAACATTTAAGAGATTTATATTTCAAATGCAAAAAAAAATTTAATTAACTTCAATATTCTCTCTTTCTATCCCCCAACTGAGAGAGACAAGAAATTATGCTCTAAAATTCAAGGCAATCTTGCTTTAAAACGATGTCATAGTTTGGAGAGCGGCACATTAGGTATGGGTATTAAGGGCAAAAAGAAAAACAAGTCGCCAGTTACATTCCCAGACGAGAAGCAGTAGCAGAGAGGAGCGACATCATGGCGGCATGAGGAAAAAGCTCCTACCAGGGTGGTGACGCCAATGAACTGCCACACACATGGCAGCCAATTGCAGCAGCTCAGCCCTAAACTCAGTTCCCGGTTCCAAAAGACATCTGAGAAAAATAGATTTATTAAAATCCCTGTGACTCTCTTTTTAATCTAAGATAAATTATAAAACCAACTACACTCAGCTTCTCAAAAAACCCTATCAGAGTGTATGTATGTGAAGGGCTTCAAATGGTGCCTGGAACCAACCAGAGGGTCAAGAAGTCATCCTGCTACAGGATGGTAGTCACTGGCTTCATGCTTGTTGAAGGAGTTAATTTCTGAATGCAGAAGTGAGCTGTTGTCCACAGAAGCAGCCTCAGAGAAAGTGAAATTATTTTAGGGAAAAAAGCTCAGTAAAGACATTTTTGTTTCAGAGCCAACTTACAAATATAATTTCAGTTTCTTCATAACTGATTAGCATTGTGGTCTGTGGCATGAATTCATATAGCAGCTTAATCTGTTTTGAGCAAAAACTGATCACTGCTCTTGGGGAAAGCATGGACTAAATTGCCAAGTTAATTAAAGTACATCAAGCATTGCATATGAATGCCTTTTAAATTTTTTTCAGCAATTCAGGTTAACATATTTATGATCAGCCATTTTTTGACAGTACAACTTTTGAGGCTTGAAAGGATCCTTTCAGGAGTTATTCTTTTGCATAGTACATAATAAAAATCTCTATCCAGGACTCCTTACCCTTTCCGAAGTAATTACAAAGATAGCTTTGGCTTCCCTGGTACATCTCGCTGCTGCCGTAAGAGGTCTGTTCTTAATCTGTTTACTAACCGACAATTATTAAGCATTAAATACTATTTTAAAACATCACAGTATACACTTTAGAGCTATTCAACAAATTAAATAGGTCAAACTGCTTTCACACTTTTTGGGTTTTTTAATTTTGCTTCTTGATTCTACAAGTGGATTCTTGAAGCCACAGATGAAAAGTGAGAAGCATTTATCTCCGTGGAAAGATAAACATCTCTGGTTTATCAACAGGCTCAATGGCGATCTAAATAGATGTACAGTATATATTAGAGGAGATTCGGTAAAGCATTTTGACAAGGCACTGAAGAATAGTTAGGGGCAGGGAGGGGGAAGAGATATTACAAGGTAGATTCCAGGAGAAAACTTCAGGAGGCAGACCTCTCAATGTGGGTCATTACAGATATCGAGCAAGCCAGTGGGCTCAGAGATGTGATGGAAAGCCCACCTATAAGGGTGCTTTGTCAACAACAGAGGAAAAGCTGCTAGATTCACTGGCACCAACTTTAAAAAATAACTTATTTGTGTTGCTGGGAAGCTACATTGCAGAACAGAAGCCAATCTGATCATTTCTACGTGCTCGGCTCCGTGGCGCTGATTCCGTTCTTCAAGCGGGGCAACCACGTTCTCCTCCCCTTTCGGAGCTGTTACTCCCCCGTGGGCATCAGTGACAGCCTGAAGGTTTCCATTTAATTTCTCAGGTTGCTGTTGTCCAGCTGACCTCTGATAGGCAGATCTAAAAGGAGCAGGGGGTGCAGATTTCCTGTATCCCTGGAAGCTGGACGACCCCTAAAACGACTGCCCTCAGATCATCTCTAACCCTAAAGACAAAGCATCCCCTGGAATCTCTTAAAACCAAACAATAGTTTAACTTGCCCATAAAGAACATCCTCTTTGAGCAGTGTGCTTCTTAGAGATCTACCTAAAGATTTGGCTTTCTCATGACATGAATGGACGAAAAAGAAACAAGCTTCTTAGGAGTAATCTACCTATCAAAGGAGTTGTTATCATTACTAATGATCCAGTCACAGCTAATGATTTTATGGCTAACCAGAGGCCTGAGTAGTTATGCTAAACTGACCTTACATCTTTATAACACCTCATGGTGTTGCTATTCTCAGCTGCACCATTTAAAATGTGGTTCCTCTAATGAACTATGAAATGATCCAATAAAACACTCCCAAGCATAATGCACGCTGTGTGGCTTGATGGTGATAGGCATTCAAGACTACAGGACTCAAATTAGGCGACTGAAGAATTAAAAGTTAAAATTCCTAGAGAAAGTAGCAGAAACTTTAACAGATGCAATTTGGGTAAAAGAAATTTGAATTTATGTGAAAGAGTGAATTAACTTTTTCTAGATTTCAGCCAAATATGGATTATGGTCCCACCTTAATCCCCCCTCCTTTTTTATTTAAACAAAGGGTGAGGAATAGTCACAAGTGGTTTATACTAATCGTAATGGACCTGGGGGAAGGCAGAGAGCGATGGAGGCCTGAGGAAAATGGGCACCCTACAAGCAAAGAGAAGGATATTAGCATATGTCTTCCAGAGCCTGCTAGTCATGATTTGAACTAAAACTTCCTTAAAGAAAATTTAGTGATATAAACGAGTCCTTCAAATTACATATTCCTTCTTATCACCAATAAATCCACTCAGGGAAAGTAAAAAAAATTTACATATTCTTGGGCATAGGAAACTCATATCGAAAAACTTTGGCAGAAGATAAAGAACAGACAGAAAAATTAGCAATCAAATAAAGTAAAGAACTGGTTATTCTAATCAATGATATCCATGTAATAGGTTAAACAAAATGTGGTACATGAAAGAAGGCTGCTTCTTAGTCCTAAAGTAATACAAAACTCTGTCGCATGGATAACCCTGGGATACATAGGCTGAGGAAAATAAGGCAATCCTGAAAAAGACAAATAAATATTGTATGCCGAGTTTTACGAAATGTCAGGAGAGTCAATATTTAGAAACAAATCATTGTTAATAGTTATCAGGGGTTTGAGGCAGAAAAGAAGGAATCATTCTCCAGTAGTGACTTTTTGTTGATGTAATAAGAAAGGTGGCAGCAGATGTGGGTGAAAATTCCACAACTTCTTTTCCAACCCACCCTCCCTCTATGCTCCCAGTATCACCACTCACACCACTGGTCCTGAAGGGATCATCTGCCCTGGATTCCCCATGTTTCCAGTTCCTATCTGTACCAGTGTACATC
>NW_022107431.1:55999160-55999855 GCF_000313985.2 Echinops telfairi | reverse complement strand
ATGATGAGGGCAATGAATGTACAAATGTGCTTTACACAATTGATGTATATATGGATTGTGATGAGTTGTAAGAGCCCCTAATAAAATGATTTTAAAAAATTACACAACTTGACTAATGTACATGATACCACAAAACTATCCACAAGAAAACATGCCAATTAATCATTGTTGTATGTAACTGTGGAACCACAAAAATCTTCTCCAGAATGGGCTACAGCTGTTACTACAATGTAACAGAAACCACCAAAAACCTGCTGTGGAACCCATTCCAGCTCACAGAGGCCCTGGAGTGGCCAGCCTCACCGGACTCGTTTCTTAGGCTGAGTCATTCGTTTCAGGGGCTCATGCAACAATGTCAGTTGGCATAATACTGTTTTCAAAGGGCATGCTATACCTCCTGCTTTGATGTGTAGTATCTGCAGTCTTTAAAGCTTGCAAGCAGCAGCCTTCTAACATAAAGTAATTGGTCTTTTTATGCCTGGAGCAACAAGAGAAGAAGGAAACTCAGAATCAGAGAAGCAACAGGAACTACAGGATTATTTGCCTCCAAGACCCACTGCTCACACTAACTGGTGAACCAAAACCCACTGCTCACACTAACTGGTGAACCAAGACCCACTGCTCACACTACCTGGGGAACCAAGACCCACTGCTCACACTAACTGGGGAACCAAGACCCACTGCTCACACTAACT
>NW_022107431.1:55998840-55999060 GCF_000313985.2 Echinops telfairi | reverse complement strand
GGAACCAAGACCCACTGCTCACACTAACTGGGGAACCAAGACCCACTGCTCACACTAACTGGTGAACCAAGACCCACTGCTCGCACTAGCTGGTGAGCCAAGACCCACTGCTCACACTAACTGGCGAACCAAGACCCACTGCTCACACTAACTGGGGAACCAAGACCCACTGCTCACACTAACTGGGGAACCAAGACCCACTGCTCACACTAACTGGGGA
>NW_022107431.1:55980803-55998740 GCF_000313985.2 Echinops telfairi | reverse complement strand
TAACTGGGGAACCAAGACCCACTGCTCACACTAACTGGGGAACCAAGACCCACTGCTCACACTAGCTGGTGAACCAAGACCCACTGCTCGCACTAGCTGGTGAACCAAGACCCACTGCTCGCACTAACTGGTGAACCAAGACCCACTGCTCGCACTAGCTGGTGAACAAAGACCCACTGCTCACGCTAGCTGGGGAACCAAGACCCACTGCTCGCACTAACTGGGGAACCAAGACCCACTGCTCGCACTAACTGGGGAACCAAGACCCACTGCTCGTACTAACTGGTGAACCAAGACCCACTGCTCACACTAGCTGGTGTGCCAAGAGACACTGGAGGGTTCCTGGCTATCAAAAGTTTTCAACAGAGACACAATAGGTGGATCTCGATAGAGAATAAACGTGGAACAGACTTCGAATTCCTGAAGGATCCAAGCTTATCAGACTCACTGACACTCGAGCAACCAACCTCAAGCTTATTGTGCAGAAACACTCCTCATACTTTGAATCAAACTGTCCACTGAGGTAATTTTTTTAATTAAAAAGCAATAGAGCACATAAGTATTATGCTATTATTTTAAAAAGTCAATATAAAAACAAAAGCATAGAGATGTGTAGAGAGAGCAGTAAGCCTACATTAATGGGGTTAAAACAATTAGGCAGAAATAATGAGAACACCAATGTAAGGTAAAGGACTTAATCCAGGTCCCTGAATGATGTGCGTAGAAATTGTTTATGGAGATTATTATTTACATCCATTCTTACCAATAAATACAAGAACACTTTTTTTAAAAAGGTTATGTATAATCATAAAGGTAATTCCATTAGCAGGGCATCTTTTAAGCAAATAATGAAATGTTCCTAAGGATGAAAATATGTAGTCAATCTTTCGGAACAATGACTTGTGAGAGTATTGATGACAGCTTACCAAATAATCATATTCAAATCAATTTTTCTCAAGTGAATTCCAACTCATAAGGATCTCATGGGAACTAGCAGAACTGTCCCAGGTGATTCCAAAGTTGCAATCTTTATGGGAGCAGACTGCGTGCACACCACTGACAGTGCAGTTAGCCACGCCCTTAACCACTGTGCCAGTAGAGCTCCAAACGATCATAGTAAGATCCCTTTCCATGTGAATATGTGCACTAAGAAATGTAGCAAGTTCAACATAAAATGTTATAGCACTTAGAGTTACAGCTAACTGCGATTTCTTTACTTGCACATTTTTTTTCTAGAGTATTTTTAGTCCCTTGGTGATACAAACAGCTAAGCTTTCAACTACTTGCTGAAAGGTTGATGGTTTGAAGGTACCCAGAGGAGACTTAGAAGACAGCCTAGTGATTTGCTTCCAAAAGGTCACAGCCCGGAAAACCCGACGAAGCAATTGCACTCTGGAAAAATACAGGAAGTTGCCAGGAGTCAAAATCAATAGCAGCTAACAACAAGAGTATTTTTAGTAAATATGTATCGTACTCAGATAAAAATAAACTGTCTATGAAAGCAATTTAGAAAGATCTTTCTAGATGTCAAAGCCAGGATTTTTATATAGAAAGAGGATTCGTCCAGAAGCGGGGGAGGATAATAATAGCGTGCTTGGTAAAGTACAGGGCTAGCAAGTAAAAAAGAAAACCCGCAATGACATGGATGACACAGTGGCTACCAAATGATGACTGTGAGCATGGCACAAGACCAAGTCATACATAAGGTCATGATGAATTGAAAACAAATTAATTGGCACCTAACAACAATTCTGTGTGTATGTATGCATGCAAGCATGTAATAATTGGCATAATGTTTGCAACAGTAGGCTCAAGCACAGTAACAAATGTAAAGATGGCATGGGACTGGGCAGTTTCCCTTAAACATAAGATCCCTATGAGTGGGAACTAACTTGATGGCATATAATACAATAAAAATGTGCACGGGTCATTGACAAAGAAAAGCTTTCTTTGTAAGGGGCTTTAAAAAGTTCATGGGGCTTTTTGACATTGGTGATGGTGTCCAAAGAGAAGAAGGGAGTCCCTGCCCCTCCCCAAACGGAAGCAATAGCAAAAGCATTGAAGATGCTACGCACAAAGGTTATGCTGAAAGATGTCCAGAGGTACAAATCCAGACACTCATATATGTAGAAGAAAGAGCTTTATATCCGAAAGTAAATATGTATATCAAGAAAGCATCCCAGCCCAAGCCAACCAAATCCCCAAGTCTGATATGAGTCCTTAAGTCCAATACTAGTTCATAGATCCCTCTTCAGAATCACACAGCTACAAGCAAGGACGCAAAATGCAGGAAGATCACAGTTCTGTTGGTGCAAAATCATGTGGATCCATTGGTGGTGGCTCTGGCAGCCATCAGGGCCAGAGGGAAGGTGAAGGAAGAGGGAGGAGGGGAGGTCCCCAGTGCCTGCCTTAGGAGAAGGTCGCACCCACAAGGACGCACTGTCTAGCTGTAACCTGATTGTCAGGTGGAATACCACCACTACATCTCTATATATCTTCAACTTGACATGAGATTAACTAACTACCACAGGCGTTTCTAGAAGTCACCCCAAATATCCTCAGAAGCATACCCCTAGGAGAACCAAGCTTGACCAATATGCCATCATTGCCAGTTTCCCTGACAAATGAGTCAGCCATGGAAAAGAGGGACCATCACAACGCATTTGTTTTCATTGTGGATATGAAGGCCAACGAGCACCCGAGCAAACAGGCTGTGAGGAAACTGGACAACCTTGACCTGGGCTGACAGAAGCAGGCAGACCTGTTGGACTGGCTCCTGACTATGATGCTTTAGATGCTGCCAACGAAATCAGGGTCATATAAAGTGAGCCCAGTGGGGAATTCTACATATGAACTTGTTCAATACAAAAACAAAATTCATGCAAATTGAAATAAAAAGATCATGGAATTTTCACATGAAATTTTTGAAACCCCTTTGTACACTCTATCTTTATCCCTAACAACCATAACATTTTTATCTCTGTTCCATAGGTGATAAAAAATAGGTAAGAATGGCAAAGAAAGATCAAACAACTGGACTTACAGTTAGTAAGAGAGAGAGGTGTGAGTATTAAAATGCAGGTCACTCTCTCGGCTATGAGGTTACAACAGTACAATTACCATTCTAAAGAAATTTAATCTGAGACATCTAACTTTCTAAATTATTTGTCCCAATAATCTTCTCTTAAATTTACCATGAAGTAAACAAATGTTAGCTTCAACATGAAAGTGCCAAGGGAAAAAGATGTAAATATTTATCAAAGTCATTTTAGTTTGAACTACTGAAGAACATACTGAATAAATAGTAGTTACTGTTCCGTACTTCCCCTTATTTAACTGATCACCACGATTGAGGCCCTGTCAGTTACAGTGCCATGAACTGGCCCTGTCAGTTATAAGATGCCCAGGGGCACTTTGATCTGTGATCAGGGGAGGGTAAGGTCTTATTTCAAAGTGCCTTTGATTCCTCCATTGCATCAGACAGCAACCATTCAACGAGAAGTGGGAGGGGTCCACCCTGTACAGAGGGAAAATCTGTCTCTCATCCAAAGAAATATTTCTTCCTTGACAGTTTAAAGGAACAGCGTTTACATTTTTTGCCTCTAAAAAAGCTGAGCCCAAGTTGGGTCTAAGACAGACCTGGATATAGTTTAATAACTACTTGTGTCTTTGTAAGCAACTCTGACTTTGGAATCAGCAACCAATCGGTAACATAAAGAGACCTAGGCTCTGGTTTAAGAAGATGAAATTATTCTGAAGAGACTTTATTTTTAGTCAGCGAATGACAAAGCAGTTCCTTTTGATAGAAGATTACATGGTTTTATTTGCTGCTTCTTAATTCACCTGGTCTCGATGCTGACTAAGACCCACTTTCATTCTGTTCTTCTAAAATTCTAAGTATGCTACTGTAAAAACTATTTTAAAAATACATATATTATAGCAGCTCTTCTTAAAATTATTCAGTCTCAGGACTACTTTGTACTAAAAAAATCCTGAAGATCCCAAAGCAGTATATATAAAAATTACAAGATAATGGATTTTTTTCCATAAACATTTTGATGCTCCCTTGTATGTATGTGTTTTTATGTGTCTATAGTTAACATCAAAAGTCAAAACTGTGAAAATATTAAATATTTATTAGTTTATTAAAAATAAACGATGTCAATAAAATGTTATATAAAATAATTATATTTTCTAAAATGAAAAAATGTGATGTTTCATTGTTCCATTTGTGTTTGCCCCTTTTAAAAGTAGTCCAAATGAAAGAAAACTTCTTCTCATACTTGCTTCTATAGGCAGTATTCTCTTCTTCTTGAATTGTATGCAGAAAATCCAATGTCTCACAGATAAACTAACCAGCAATGGGTCGATTCCAACTCATAGTGTTCGTAGAGTGCTCCAGAAGGTCCCCAAGCCTATCAATTTTACAGAAGATCTTCCTCCAACAGAGAAGCTCGTGATTTCAAACCAACAATCTTTCAGTTAGCAGCCCATCCCTTTATCCACTGGACTATCAGGGTCCCTTGTCTCCTAGTTATGCATTTTTTAAAAGGAGGAGCATTACAAGAACCTTTCATTATTCTTTGATGCAACAACAAAAGTTGAATGTAGTAAGTTTCTCAAAGATCAACTTGGAATACCATATCTGAAACGGCATCCGTGAAACTTTCAGAATTTATTATGAAAATCAATTGGTTTATCTGTACTTTGAATAGGTCTGTGTTCCTGCATCCTGTATTGGTTATTTATTTAGAAGGACCTGGCTTAGTGAGTGATGTAGGTCTCCCAAATAATCGATCCATTTCATTAAATATCTTTAATGACCTTCATTCCTATGGCCATAAGTTTCAGCAGAAAAATCTTCAGATATTGTTACTGGTCGCCTTGAAGGAGTTGCCAATGCCAAGAAGATCCTAACAAAAGGAAGGACTTTATTGTGTGGACACATGGCTCAGTGGATTCTTATCCAGGAGCATTTTATAAGGAAAGGGAGTGGATACACCGGGATTGGTTAGGGGGTAGGGAGGAGGGGAGGCTCTCCAGCAGACAGCAAGCAGGTTACAGAAGCAGAATGGATGGGGGTGAGGGTAGGGAGGGGAGGGGTTTGAAGTTCTCCAGGAGCTTCTCACACTCCACATGGTTGTTTTTTGTTTGTCTCTGGGTGTGTTGCGCCTACCCTAATATTAGGAAGATGCCAGGCTCAGAACGGTAGATCCATATTTTCCAAAATTGGGAAACTCAAATTTCAATATTAACAATAAATATTGTTAATTTTCCTGATGTGACAGACTCCCTTTATTCATTAGAGAGAGCGGAAGAGAGAGAGAAGGTTTCAATATCCCATATCAAAATAATCATAGTCTGCATGTCAAATTTTCCGGTAGGTAAAAATACTCTCATAGTAAAAAGAAACAATTGTGCAGTTCAGCTAGCACTCAAAGGAATGCCCATGTGCTTTCCCCAGGACCTCATTATACTGTAGATGCAGTGGATACTCATAGACAGACTGCTGAAAAGATGTATGTTTCAATCTTCACGTTTTGAAAACATTAGTAAAGTTTACTTCTTCATCAAGGACTCCAGTAGCACTTGCTTACTCCCCTCCCTTTTGAGTTCCTGTGGTACAGAATAAAGGGGACGTGAATATTTGAAGCCACTTCCTTGTCTCCTATGAAGGCAATTGCAACAGCATTGTTGTTTATTTTCTTATTAGCATCACCAGTGCAAATATCAACTAGGTGAACTAGATAGTGTCTTCGTATTATTATGAAAAACAAAATTGACCTTCCCGATCCTCTGAAAGCTCCATAAGCCACAAGTTGAGATATGCTCTTAGACATTAAGAATGACTGCATGGATTCAACATAATTCCATTGAGTACATTTTGATTCATAAGAACCTTATGGGACAGAGCGAATTGCCCTGGATTTCCAAGATAGTAACTCTGTACTCTGTATGACAGCAGAAAGCCTCATCTTTCTTTGAAGAGTAGCTAGTAGTTTCAAACTGCTGACCTTGTGGTTAGCAGCCCAACATGTGACACACTGATGGAATAGTGGGCTATGAGTTGGCCTACTAACTACAAGGTCAGCGGTTTGAAACCATTAGCCAGTCCCTGGGAGAAAGACAGGACTTTCTACTTATGAAGAGTTACAGTCATGGGGACCTACAGTCACACTGTCCTAGGGTCTCCACGAGTCCAAATGGACTCAATAGCAGTGAGTCTTTTGAGTATGATCTAAAACTACCAGTGTTGTAATGCTCACTTTCAAAGCCTGAAAATTAAGAATATACAAGTATGTCACCCTCCTTTAAATCACATAAGCATATTTGCTGTAAAATATTAACTGTTTTTAGCCAAACAACCAGAGTGAAAGAATCATGTGCAAATGCCCCCATAATAGGAAAAAGTCTATTATGGGGATACTGTTATACAAACATATTCCTATTATATATAAAAATCACTACAGGCTACTAATTGAAAATCCATAGGGATTAATTTTTAAATCCTACTTGACATCATGCATTGCCTGGATCCATTCACAATACTCCGATTGTTTATTTTATAAAACACATTCAGTTTGAAAAAAGCTAGAAGAGTGCATACGAAAGGACTGACCCTACCCATTGCTGCCGAGTACCTCCAGAAAGAGGAAAGCACGTGTGGACATGAGGACTGTAAGAGCCAGACATCCTCTTGGGCAAAGGAACTTCCTGCAGGTCTGAGTGCGAGAGGAGGGCCCTGTCAGGGTGATGAGTGCCAAGAAGAGCTGCTTCTCCTAAACAGCAGCCAACACTACGTCGTCACACTTGTGAAGGGACGGCTAAGCATTTGAAACCAAGGCCTAGTGATGGAGGACCCTACTCAGAACCTAGAATCTTCCTTGTTACTGTTGTCAGGTTCCATCCTGTTGACTCTGACCCACAGTGATTCCATGCATGCCATAACAAAACACTGCCCCTGTCCTGGAGCTTACCGTTTGTTTATAAAACCTTTGTTTTCAATAACAATGGAAATAGAAGACCACTCGGTCCATAAATAGACTGAGCATTCTTCATCTTCAGTGAGGGAGGGCAACAGAGAGAAGAACTCCCAGTAAAATGTACAAGCACCTCAAATTAAAACCAGAGAAGCAAAAGAATAAAGCTTTGTACTATAGAATTATGGCTTTCTCAGTATACATTTGTACCAATCAGTATTAATTTGGGCATATCATATAAAGACAATTTGCCTATTTCATTTGTCTCATTTTAAAATGAAATTCCCTTTCATGAACAGAAATATGAAAAAAACTGTCTTAAAGCACAAGTTCAAATCACATGAGAGGTTTATCACATTTTCCCCAAGAAGACCTGCAGCCATGAACAACGCTCAGATGCACACATTTATGAGCAGTTACATATGTTGGTTCAGGCCTCCAAGGGTCAAGATAGGAAACAACTGTGTTATTGTCCACGGGTGCTGCATTAACAATTTTACCTGATCAGACCTGTCAAGTGTCACTCTTAACGTGTTGTCTGTATTGCCTGTTGCCAAGAAAGCTGTTTATCAGGGTCACTTTTCAAGAAGACAACCAAGAGATTTAAAGCTTGACCCATTTTCTAGCTATTGAATATCTCCTTCAGAAGCAAGAGAATAAGCATGAATTTTCATAAACATGCATCCAAGCAAACCAACTTTGCCCCGCCCCTGCTCATTCTAAATTACTGATTTAAGGCCAGTCCTCTCTGGAACTGCACGATAAAATTCATTCTGATCCTCTAAAACTGCTTCACCACTCTGCTTTTTCTCCTACCCAAGGAGCTGCAGTGCAGATGCAGTTCACAGAATAAAAGAGACGACAATACCTTTCACATTCACCGTTTTCAAAGTTAACGAACCTCAAATATCTCATACATGGATACTCATCACTATAGGGTTCAGTTTTTAAAAAGAAGCAATGACCAGCAATTACTTGACTTCGTTGACACTAAAGTACTACCCGTTGCTTGTTTTGTGACCTATGTGTATTCTCCGGTTTTTAGGAATGAAGGAAAAGGCATTCATGCACAGACCCTTGACTGGCAAGCAGGGAGGCTACAAAGAGGAAGAAAGAGGAGGCTACAGCAGATGAAAGTGCACATTCTCTTTTCTGACACCATTTAAACACATCTGACCAAATCGGGGTAATTTGAGAACTCAAGTTTGAAGCACCACCCAAACCTTGTTCACCCTGCCCCTACTCCCTCTGCCCTGGCCGTCTTGGGGATCACCACTGCATCAGTACAGCAGCAAGAGAAGGTACACAGAGGTGTTTAAGCAGCATATGGTTCCATGCTATTGTCTATTTAGTGTTTGCTGAATTATAAGCTGCCTGCCCAACTTCCCTCCATTCTTTTCTTCCTCGGCTTATTTTGTTTATTACGATTTCTAGTTGACCTGGGATCCTAAATGCAAAGACCCATACAGGGGCAAGAATAGGGAGGTGGCAGAGTGCGGTGAGGATCAGGAAAATGGAAACACCCCAGTGTTTCTTTCTCTTCACTATGTTCCTAGTCAGGTTAAATGCACTGGCAAAGTCTCGAGGCAGTAACCCAAATTTAGCCCATGGAATCTGAAAAATTTTTTTAAAAGTCAATAAGGTAAAGACAGCTTCTAGAGACAAACTGCCTAGTCCAAATTCCAGCAGCATCATCTAAGAGTTGGACAAACTTGGGAGAGATATAATCAAACTTCTAAACTTTAATATTCTCCTCTTTCCAGTGGGGTGGTAATTAAATACAGCGTGTAGAGAGAACAGTCAGACAGTGCGTGCTGAGTGCATACATTCAATACTTGTTGGTGAAGAAAGAAGAGGAAGGGAAAGGACTAGTTACAGTCAAATAAAGAGAAGAGGGCATATCAGCATATCTGCTTTTAAATACACTTGTTAAAATAATTTCACTTCCATTATTTCTCTGAGATTCAGGATGCATTCTTTATAAAATTAACCTGACTGTTGAAAATCATAAAATAACTGCTAAAATGGATGCATATCTCAAGAAACGTATAACACTGGTAGAAACAAAGTCAAAAACTCCAAGTCACTACTTACTGCAGAATTGATTCCTAATCATAGCAACCCCGTAGGATGGAAAGACTGACCCTGTGTGCTTTTGAGGGCGTATATATTTATGAGAACAGAAAGCCTCATCTTTCCCCCATGAAGAGGCTTGTGGTTTCAAACTGCTGACCTTGGGATTAGCAACCTCGTTTTTAATCCACTACACCACCAGGGCTCCATTAGAAACAAAGCAAGTGAAAAAAAATCTCTACATGTTCCTAAGTAAGTGTCTTCAAAGATTTATGATGGCAACCCAACATAGAATATGCTTTATAGCAAAGAATGTATTGATTTTTCCTAAAGTTGCATTTAAAATATGCTAATTATCTGGTTAGTTCAAATAGGTTTAAGCTATAATATTTGTTTATATTCAGGCTGGCTAGTATTTGGCTTGATTAAACACGAATAAATCCTAGGGTAGTAAATCCAAAGGGCTTCTAATGCCATGTTCAAATGTACATCACATCATATAAAGGATGCAAGAAATCATATTGCAATGGTGAAATAAGTGCATGGTATTTCATGGAGGTGCTGGGTTAGGATGACTGCATGGGCCTATGTGTCATTTCATCAGAATCTGGCAAACTTATGACAGGATGAAATCATTGGTGGGCTTGGGGAGCTAAGGTCTGAAGCCCAAAGGTCTGGAGTTTCTCTGCTTTTGCAATGGCTTTCTCCTCTGACCCAGCTTTAAAGCTGATTTATCCTGCTTTAAAGAATATCACTACATTTCTCCAGCAATCTGAAATGCAAAGTGTGAGCCAGATGCTTGTGGGCAGGCAGTGAGACAGTGACGATGTTACGAAAGGGAATTATATGACAGTTGTGACATCTTGTCATGACATACTTGTATACCGAGCAGAATTTAGCTGACAGTGTGTTCATCACACATGATTACTAGTTGCAACTCCATGGCTGGAATGTGGGAGAACATCCAATCCACTTTATTCTAATAGCAGGAGTAGAAAACCCCCCAAACCTGCCATCTAGTCAATATCAACTCAAGTGACTGTGCAAGACAGGGCAGAGCTACCCTTTGAAATTCTGATTAATTGGAGTAGAAAGCCCCATCTTTCTCCCACAGAGCAGCTGGTGGTTTTGAACTGCTGACCTTGGGAATGAAGCCCGGTGCATAACCACTATGTTACCAGGACTCCCTAACCAAATGAGGTTACAAAAATCAAAAGATTCTAAGTAGTACTAAATCCATAAATTTAGTCATCAGTTTTAAAAGAAAAACAAAAACCACCCAAATCCATTCTTGTCAAGTCCACTCAGATTCGAACAGCCCTATAGAACAAAACAGAACAGGCCCAAAGCACTTATTTCTAAGTCTGTGGATCTGTGTTTAAGTAGATTGCCACTACATCTTCTCCCCATGGAGTGACTGGTGGGTTCAAACGACTGACCTTTTTTGTATGTCCCAAACCACAGCACCAGAGTTAACAACTATTTTGCTCCTCCATAATATTTTGTTCAGAAATCTAAATAGCATCAGTTCATTTAACGGCCCATCACTATTCTAACAGTAAACCATTTTCCCCTGGGGGACCTGGTCACTGCTAAATAGGAGGTCGTCAGTTCAAACCTTCCAGCTACTCCTTTGGAGAAAGACGCTGGCAACCTTCATGATTAATAGCCTAGAAATCCTCAACAGGGTCCCTAGCATACGGCATCAACTTGACAGCAGTGGGTTTGGAGGCCGGTTTTCTTCGCGGCCCTTTAGAATGGGATGCTCCCATCCCCACCAGCCTGCTTTCCCAGCACAGGATTTAAGGCACTGGAGCATCACATCCTTGCAAGTCCCATTAGAAGCAACCCCAGAGACTTTTTTCCAGAATAATTAGAAAACAGCCGTAATGGATTTGCAAACATTAGAGCATTACACTACAGGGTCACAGAGGGAAAAGTACCAGGAGAAAAATAAGAGTTTCATTTTTAATGTTCTCATGTAATCATTTTGGCTCAGCAGGAACTAACACCAGTGCTATCCTCAAACTTTTCAGTTGAATGAGCCAATAACCACCTCCCCTCTTTCATTTTATGCTATATTTGAATGGTGTTTCTTTGCTGACAAAGTTAAAAGAGTATGAATATGCCATTCCTCCCTTGTTCTGCTCCCTACGACTTGTAAATGTTATACCAGTCGGCCATGACAGCCTTTTCCCAACATGCACTAGATCAGAGCCATCTCAACAACTTAATGTCCCACAACTGTGGGGGTTTTAAGCTCAGTTAGCTCATCGTATCTTAATTAAGCCATGAGTATATTAAAACCTTAGTCATGACGTTCTTCTTCCCTGGGACATGTCCCTAGGCAAATTCTGCACCTCCTCTTTCATATCTGCCCAGGACTTCTCTGGAGAGCAGTGCAGAATTTCCTGCTAAACACGGAGAGGCTTTGTGGTATTCAGACAGAAGTGTTATTTAAAGTGAGTTCCACACAAACATATAACAGCAGCATTTTGAACAAATTAACCTTGTAATAAAAGGATGGATGAACAGAGAGAGACAGGGGAACCATTCAGGTGATTGTCACGGGAAACCAGCTGTGAGTTGACAAAGACCTGTCTTAAAGAGTGACAGTAAGAATGAAAAGAAAGATCAGATTTAAGAGGCAGTGTGAACTGACAAGATTGGTGACAGATTGTCCAAGTGGCTGCGATGGCTTAATAAATACACAGTACCAGAAAACAGGCCTCTTGCGTCTTTTCCTGTGATCTTCCTGCTACCAATCCAGACCATTCAAACTTAAACTATTATTCATATATGTGTATGAATATAAAATTAGGAATTTTGGAGAAGCCAACTAATAGAAGTACATATAACTATGATTTTATTTTTGTTAATTAAGTGGTTTGTATGTCCAAATACAATAAGCATTTTTCCAGCACGGATGCAAAAAGAACAGGGGAGAATGACAATAACTTGGGAAACATGAATACAGAGAGTAAGTTCTTCAAACCTAGGTGACGCATTACGTGAACATGGCATGGTATCCATACAGATGTATGGATAGATGATAAATAGATAGATAGATAGATAGATAGATAGATAGATAGATAGATAGATAGATAGATGATAGATAGATAGATAGAAACTGATGATAGAGATAGAGATATACACATGCACGAAAACCAAGGAAATCATTACATTCCCACTCAAAATGACCTTATAGAGCAGAGTAGAAATGAAATGTTTAAAAAGCTTGATGGGAGTACACAGCCTGATCTTTTTCTCAAGGAGTGATGGGTGGGTTCAGACCAGTCTGAGCCTGTGGGTGGCAGAGCCTCACTGACCATTTCCTCACTGACAATGAAGCGTCCACGCTATTCCCATTGCCTGGCTCCAATCAGCTTTGGAGACCCGGTTGCCCACTTTGAATTGCTGCAGTTGTGTCACTGCTCTGTGAGGGCTGTGCCCTATGCAAGCTGCCTTTGTTTCTTCTCTGTAGCTCTGAAGTCAGACTAGAGTTGCTGACAGTGATGATTTTTCCCTAGGAGTCCTGGTGGTATAGTGTTTACGCATTGGGTTATGATCTGCAAGGGCAGTAGTTTGAAACTACCCCCTACTCCCAGAGAGAAAGATAGGGCTTTCAACTTGGAAACTCATCGGGACAATTTTGTCCATACCCTACAGCCTTACTGTGAGTCATCGGCTGGATGGCAATAAGTTTGGTTTTGGAATTTTTATTCTGCTTGTCCATGTAGGAGGTATTTTGCATCCACTCACCCCATTTGCACCGCACCAACCAGGTCTTAGTAAGTAAGCACCGATCCCCTATCATACTATGGGTAAGAGTACTGTTGTTCTTGTTAGGTGCCACAAAATCTGTTTTGATTCATAGGCACTCCATATGTCAGAGTAGAACCCAAGGGTTTTTAAGGCCATAATCTTTATGGAAGCAAATTGACAGGTCTATCTCCTGTGGTACTGGGTTGGTTTTACCCACAAACCTTTTGGTTAGCAATTGAGCTCTGAATCATTGCTCAAATAGTACTAGCTACATATTAAATACTCCATAAAGATGGGTTTGGTGAACAAGGGCATTGCATCAGAAATCCCTGGGTAAGTCTGCCGTTACCAAGTACAAGTGCATGTAGTGGTGGAAGAGGAAGGCATTATCAAAGGTGACTACGATGCTCCTTCTTTGTGGAGGGCATAGTAATGTACTCTGAATACCTTCACAACCATGGCAAGAGTAGAGTTTTCATTTTGAATACATGCCGCGACTATCATGGATGATTTCTAGAAAATTATAACACACTTAAGTAATATCCAAGCACGTATTATCAATTTAGAAGTACATGAAAATGTGGCTCAGGATTTCTTTGCTGCTAGTACCACTTTTGGGGAGATAACTCTGACAATGAAGTAAAACATGTGTCTCATTTTGTTCTTTAAAAAGGATAAAACATCCTTTCAATGTAGGAGAATAGTTACATTAGTCTACTGTGGATCACCAAAAAAAGAGGGTATCGAATAAGCCTCTGAGGAATAAAAGAGATGTGAGGGGCAACTCTACCCACAATTAATTCTACCTGCCTTGCAAACACAATGTCCCCTAGGGAGCTGCTCTGCCTAGTGTTTTTATGATTCACATTATAGCTTAAGTTGGTGCAGCATGTCAGCAGAGCTTTGTTCAAAGCTCAGAATACAGTGTGGGTAGTTCAAAGCTTGCCAAAGTCTATTTATATTTGACATAATGTACCCTTTCATCTTCAGTGGTTTGCATATTCAAACACAGTGTGATACTGAAAGAGTTGTCGTCTTTCTCCCTAAGTTTTTTTCCCAGTATACTCCTCTCTAAATATTTTTACAATAAGCATAAAAGAAATTTAGCCCTTTCTTATGGATGGAGGAAGAAGAAAATGAGATAGCCAGTCTCCATTCTAATCTGCCTTAAATGCTGTGAGATAAAGCAGATGGTTACTACACTCTATGGACACACAGGCTAAGTAAGATGCGTTTGGTTTCTGCTGGATAGACTGTCTATTAGAAAGAGATGGAGAATACTTGTGAATTGGCTCAGGAAGTAAATGACGGGATGGAGGCTGAGGTTGGCCAAAGGGAAAAATAAATAGAAGATAAGAGAATTAATTAAAATATGAAAATAAAAAGAGGAGGGGCCCTTGTTTCCTGATAAGTTCACCAGAGATTCAGCACCTCGCACATCATTTTCTCTATTCATTATATATTTATTTGAAAGTTAACATATGCTACTTTATATTATTGTTACCATTTTAGGAGGGAAGCACTATTCAAAACCATATATTATAGTCTGAAATGACTGATAATATCCAGATCAGTTATAGCATATTAGTAACCAACACACACAAAGGGGTTGAAATTATGAATATTTACTATTAGAAGCATAATGTAATAGAAGTAATATTGATATAATTTTGTCCCTATTTACAGATATTATTAATTTTAATGAAAGCTAAATATGAAATTTGTCTCTTTTTTGACATTAAGTACCTTCAAGATAAGAACTTATTCTTGTATTAATGCAACACAGCACTCTGATGGATTCCTCATGTTCAACTTTGGTTTAATGAATAGAAGAATTACATACAATTTCCTGAAAACTCCTAGTGATTATAATTCAGTAAAGACATGGAAGTATGATATTAATTAGTGCATGGAAAATATTTTTCCTTTGAGTAATTAACCCTTATTTAAGATGTGTATGTATGTATGCATATATAATCTGATCACCCCAGGAGAGAACACCTTAGACATTCAACTAAGCAAATGATAAAAATGTGCATGGCTCATGCACTTTTCTAAACAATGATTTCTTACAAGTCTGTCATTTTGACATATGAATAAATTATCCTTTCCTAAAAGAATACACATTCCTACCCATATGTCTAATATATTTATTGAGATGGAAGATTAGTGGAGCATTTTTGAAAATATATTAATTATGACTTTATTTGAGGAGCAAGATGTCTATTAATGAAAAGCAAAATAAAGACTGCCCTGTAAGGGGATGCCAAAAGTTCCAGCAATAGCATTGTCTTTCCCTCTTTTCCACTTCAAAAGCATTTGTATAAAAATTGATGAAGACGTTTAATAATTTATCCTGGCGTTGTTCGGTGCCGTAAAGTCAATTGCATACGTGACTATGCTGCTTCACTTCGTTCAGGGTCTTCCGCTTTTCCATCACCTTCCAACTTTCCAAATATATTCTTCTCCAGAGCTAGTCCCTCCTGAGGACATGTCCAGAGTGCAAGAGACAGAGGCCCACCGCCCTCCATTCTAACGTACATTCTAGATGTGTTTCTTCCAGTATAAACGTGTCCTTCATTCTGAATGTCTGTGCTACATTTAATATGCTTCACCAGAACCAGAATTCCAGGGCATCTATTCTCTTTGGTTATCATTATTAATTGTTCAACTTTCAAACGCCTAGGTGGGTATTTAAAATGCCAAGACCTATGTTTTTTGCATCATGATTAAGGAGATATTTTGTAGTAAATTTGCCCATGGAAATACACCCTTTGATTTCTTGATGACTATTGTCATTCTAAAAAAATATGCAAATATTTGGACTTAGAAAACCGAAAAGGAAGAACCCACTCAGCTCATCTCAAACTGAATGAACTGGAAAGAAAAAACAAAATCAAAACCTCAAGCCCCCAGGTATAATACTGAAGGATTCAATAACAAAATATTGAGTGATTCAGAAATCATCAAAAGAAGATAAAAGGAATACAAAATCACTACACAGAGAGGACTGTAAAGTCAATTATGGCAGATGTAGTTAGGTTAAAAATTCATACCCTAAGATAAACAAACCGCCATCTAGCCGAAAAGCAACAAAGTCCAAATGGAAGAAGCACACCAGCCTGTGTGATCACGGGGATCAGGTATCAGGTATCAAAGACCCAGAACAAAAAGTCCTATCAATGGGAATGAGGGGGAGCATGGAGTGGAGACCCAAAGCCCATCTGTAGACAATTGGACATCCCCTTACAGAAGGGTCACAAGGAAGATATGAGCCAGTCAGGGTGCAGTATAGCACCAATGAAACATACAACTTTCCTCTTGTACTTTAAAGCTTACTCCCCCCACACACACACCCCAATAACATGACCCCAGTTCTACGTTACAAATCCAGCTAGACCAGAGCATGTATACAGATACAGATAAGAGCTGGAAATACAGGGAATTCAGGACAGATAAACCTCTCGGAACCAATAATGAAAGTACGGATACCAGAAGGGGAAGGGAAAGGTAGGAGGAGAATGAGGGAACCAATCACAATGGTAATCACAATGTAATGCTAATCACAAAAGTAACAATGTGCTTGATACATGGATTGTGGATTGTGAAATGAGCTGTATGGATTGTGCATTGTGATACAAGCTGTATGAGCTCCCAATAAAATGAATTTTAAAAGTTCATACCTTATCATTTGACCCATTTTAAAGGTGTTTCAGTTTCTAATATTTTCCTTTTTTATTAAGGCTTATTTGTTTTGTTTAGTTAATATTATTGGTGGGTTTTTGTTTGTTTTCTTGTTTGTATTTTGTACAATTTTCTGTACATGAAATCCAAGATAGGTAAACCTATAGTGACAGTAACCGGATTAATAATTACTAGGAGCATGGCAGAAGAGGTTGGGGGGAAATGGAGAAAAAATGACCACTAGAAGAAAATATTATGAAATCCACGGTGGTCATGATTGTTCAACTCTTCTTAATATGATTGAACAATTAAGTTGTATGAGATGTGACTTATATGCCAAAAAAAGTACTTTTTAAAAGTGGTAGCCATTCAACTATGTAAACAAGCTCAAGAATCTATGGTATCGAAGGAAGAATCCACACTGCATGCAGGCATTAACAGAAAACAAGGCTTCAGGACCTAACAGAGTTATAATTGAGATTTTTTTTAAAAAAACAGATGAAGCATTAGAAGCACTCCTCTATGCCAAAAATATTTAACACAACTACCTGTCTGACTAACTGTACGAGATCCATATTTGTGCCCATTCCAAAGGAAGGTGGCCCAACATAATGTGGAAATTATCAAACAGTATCATTAGTATTGATGCAAGTAAAATTGTACAAAAAATAACTCAAAACAAGTTGTAAAAGGGAGCTGCCAGAAATTCAAGCCACATTCAGAGAACTTGAAAGTGAGTATTTCTGAGATCATATGGATCTTTATTAAAAGCAGGGAATATCAGAAAGATGTTTATTTGTATACTAGCTTACTTGAGCCTTTGCAGAGTCTATGGGTAACATTGCAAAGAATGAGAATCTGACAATACTTTACTATGCTCATATCAAACCTGTACATGGCCCAAGAGGCAATCATTGAAACAAACAAAGGGGATACTTATTTGAAATCAGGAAAGGTGTGGGCCTGTGATGTATCTTTCCATGATCTGTATCCAATCTATGTGTTATGCAAAAAACTTGAGAAACTGATGTATAAGAAGAGGAAAGTAGTACCAGGATTGGAGGAAGGCTTATTTAAAAATATTCTATATGCAGAGAACAAAACCTTGCTTGCTTAAAGCCAAGAGAACTTGAAGTATTTATTAATGAAAATAGAATACTATACTTTTCAGTATGTACTACAATTCAATAATAAGAAAACCCAAATGTTCCCAATTGGACCAATAGACAATATCATGATAATTGGAGGAAATATTGATGTTATAAAAATTTCATTTTATACCAGGAGGGAAGGGGGAGGTAGCAAGGGGGAATGGATCACAGGGAGCCGCGTATGGCCTCCTCTCTGGGGGACGGGCACAGCGGGGTGGGTGAGGGGAGGCGCCGGACAGTGTAATGTAAGATACAAGAATAATTTATAAATTATTAGGGGGGCA
>NW_022107431.1:55949887-55980703 GCF_000313985.2 Echinops telfairi | reverse complement strand
ACCCAGGAGGCAAGAGAATTTTGGGAATGATGAGGGCAACAAATGTATAGATGTGCTTTACACAATTGATCTATGTATTGTGATAAATTGTATGAGCCCCAATAAATTGATTAATTAAAAAAAAATTAAAAAAAAATTTCATTTTATCTGAATCCACAATCAACACTCATGGAAGTATTGGCCAAAAATCAGATGCATTGCAGTGGGTAAATCTGCAGCATAAGATTCTTGGTAAAGTATTCAAGAGCCAAGAAATCATGTAGAGGAATAAAACACACTTAACTCACAGCATTCTTAATTGCTTCAACTCCACGTGAAAGACTAGCAATGGATAATGTAGACCAGATAAAAGTTTGTGCATTTGAATTACGGTGTTGGCAAAGACTACTGAACGTACCATGGAACAAGCAAATCCGTCTTGAAAGAAGAACAGCCGGAATACTCCCATACGGCAGAGCTGGCCAGACTTCTTCAGGAGCTCAGGAGATATTTTCAGAAGAGACCTTTCTTTGAAAAGACATTCATGTTTCAGAAAGTACAGAGTTAGAAAAAAGGCAGACCTTCAACGAGAGGTACTGATAGGATAGGTGGCACAATGGGATAAGGCAGGTGTCATACCAATTGTGAGGATGACGCAAGACTGGGGAGTGTTTTGTTTTTTAGGTCACTATGAATTGGAGGTGGCACGTCACAACTCCTGTGGTGTTGATTGAGGCTCCAAATAAACTCAATCCTTGATGTCCTCGATATTTTCTCTGTGTATCGTGACACTACTTATTGGTCCAGTTGTGAGGATTCTTGCTTTATGTCAAAGTGGTATCCATACTGCAGGCCAGCGTCTTTGATCTTTAATCAGTAAATCCTTTAAATCCTTTTCCCTTCCAGAATACAAGATTATGTCAACTGCAGATCACAGGTTGTTAATGAGCTTTCCAGCCCATTCTCTTGATGCACAATTATCCTTTAATAGTCTAGCCACTCAGAACATTTGCATACGTGCAGTGAAAGGATACAATCTTAGGATACAATCTTGATTTTATAGTATGAAGCTGCTCCTTATTTTTTCAAAACACTATGTCGGTCTGTATACAAGAGCTACATAAGCACTTATGAAGTAGTATGAAATTCTTATTATTTACAGTATAATGTATAATTTGTCATATACCATACAAATAAACATCTTTATATAGTCAATAGAACACACAGAAAAATCTTTCTAGTATTCTCGTCTTACAGTGGTAGTAATTCTGATAGTTCTGGAGGAGTGAACTTTTCATATGCTTGATCTTGTCAGTCCAAATCTACTACATCAACTCTTTTCGCTCTATGAAGTCACAATGCTTACTAATTGTAACAGTTCTCAGGGCTAAATAGCTCTTGATACAGTCTGATTTCCAATCTGACATTTACAAGTCATGCTCTTTACATAACTGAAAAAAATTACAAACCAATATTAATCCAAAAATCGTGAAAATCACTTTATAACGAGAGTTGCTCTGCACCTCTAAATCGGGCTTCATCTGGATGCTAGAGTATTCTGAAAAGACATTGTGGCAAAGTCAGGTGACCATTTAAGCTTTTCATTATTTCCAATGTGTCCAAGGAGCCCTGGGTGCAGCTCTACGAGGACAAAAGATGAGGCTGTCTGTCCCGTCAAGTTTCACAGTCAGAGAAACTCGAGTTCCCTCCGCCTTACAGGGTCGCTGGGAGGAGGAACTGGTTCCAGACTTCATGCTATGTGTTCGTGAGTAAGGAGTCACCCTAATGTCGAACGTTACATTTTAAAGCTGAGCGCATCGTGGAAATAGAATCAAACTGCCATGTGATAAAAGGACCTCTATAGAGTTGCTATTAACAATAACTGGTATTGTTTGAACTTTTCTCCTAATATCAGCCTTAAAAACAAACAGAAACAGTACGTATCTTATAAATGTGGGAAAAACTATCACTAATCACAAATATAAATTAAAGAGAGTTACTCAATAACCTAGTAAAAACAGCACGTTAAGTATCCATTTTTACATTTAGAAATTATAAATACTCCAGAATATGTTTTCAGAAGATAATTTAAGACCCCAGGCGCCTAAACATAGAAAATTGAAAAGAGAATAAAAAGATATCTATTGAGTTGACATAAAAAGAAGAAGGGATAGGGAGGTAGTATTTTTCTTTATCTCATTTCTTGGGATTTAGCTCTGTTTTGCGACCTAAAATCCGATATACTTATGGAAGGTATTTATGAGTGACCAAATTCCTATACTTCTTTTCCTTTTCATAGTTGAGGTTAATTTTTTCTACTTTTATAAAAGATGACAACTTCCAAGGTAAATACAAGACAACAATTCTAACCTGGGATGTCAGCTGGTCATTCTAATATTGGGTGCATTTGCATGTATTAAGATTCAAGTATCGGGCTCTACATGTGGTCTGTGGACTTTCTGCTTTAATTATCAAAATAGATGGTATGTGTGTCAAGAATTTAAATCCTGTCTCTTATGGATGAAAGATTTATTCCTTATTATTTTATCATTTTTAGCTGTCACTACTTTGATGTGGCTAAGAAAGATTTTGGAAGGAGATTAAATGTTAAGATACGGGTTTGGGTTTATATATTAACCTGATTCCTAGAGAAACATTTTATTGGGGCATTCTGCTAACAACTTTGGCAGTGTTGCTTTAAAATAATTTTTTGGTAACATTTTATTGTGATTTCAGTGATAGTTTACAAAGCACATTTAGTTTATCATTCAACAATTTATACATACTCTGTTTCATGTTATTCTTTAGAATACTCTCAATATAATGGCACTATTCTCACTTCCTCCCTGAGTCCCCATTTCCAGTTGTCCTTTTTCCTGCCAATTCCTGTCTTCTGAACTTTGTTTTTGGGTAACTTCTGTCCTCTTGGTCTCTTATGGTTGACATTCCTTCCAGGTGTTCTTACTCACACTATAGGCTGGATTAGCTTAAAGATGATCCTCAGGTCTCCAGGATGGCCATGTCTATGATCATAGCCTCAGGAGTTCCTCCAGTCTCTACACCAGTCAGTCCAAACTCTTACGATTTTGGGCTTTCTTGTGCATTTTCCTCCCACCTTGTCTAGGACTGTCTGTTGTGATTAAGATCAGAGTAGTCAGTCGGGGCAGTTGGGTACCAGCTAGTCCGTCTCTTCTCACCAGAGTGGAGACTAGTTTGTGCAGTCCACTCGTCCCTTAGACTGAGTTTTTAATCTTGTTCATTCTTTTTCGCTCTGGATAGTTAGAGCCCAGAGGTTGCATCTTAAAGGGCTGCTCACAAAGTTTTAAGATCCTAGTTGCTACTCACCGCTATGCCAATTGACCGAGATTTCCCCCTGAGACTATGGTTCTAAGCAGTCAAGAGCAGGGATTCAGAAGGTGTTTGGTTATGGCTAAGAAGATTCTATGTTTGTGTTCTATATACTTAACTACATACTTAAATATACTTGGAGCATGTACAATTAGTTGTATAGAAATTCTCTCTCTCTCTCTGTTAATAGAGATAAATAATATCTGACCTCTTACCCCTGTAAGTAATATCTGTGTCTATCAGACGTAGCTCTCTGGAAATAATATTACAGCTTTTTGCATAGGCCAACAGTCCTCTTAAAAAAATAAAAGGACTACTGTATTTATCTAATTCTAAGGTGATTTTTATTTTCCACATTTTATCTTCTTTAAAATGGTAATGAGACGTTGGTTTCTGAAAAGTGATTTAAATTTTTTTTCTTTATCAGTGGTATATTAGACATAATATATTAGAAAAATACTAGAAAAATGCAAGCAATGCCAACAAACTGTCCAGGCAGCAATTGTGGAACTGCTATACTGTATATTGTGTCATGTATATTTTCACTACAGTAATAATAATTAATAACAATAATATGACACATTGATTAGGCTAACTGAAAACTCTGTACATTTCTTCTAAATAAAGATGTGGTAGTTTCTCTGCTCACATGTCAAGTTGATCCTAGACACACAGTGACCTTATTTTGCACCTGTGCAGATAGGTAGCTTTATCTCCCATAACATCACCTTAGAATATAAATACCAAGATCTCCTTTTCATGAATAATGCAGACACCAGGAATACTTTCCCTAGATTGCTTATTTTTGATTCTCCAAACTTAAAGCTTATACCCAAATGACATAACCTTACCATTTGAATTATTTCATGGATTTGGAACTGGCCCTCTACAAATTCCCTTGGGAAATTTAGCTTCATTTTTATGCATGTAAATAACACCAAGACTGACATAGAAATTAATGAACAATTTATTTTGGGAGTCTATGCCTTGCTCCTAAGAGCAAGTACTGTTTCTATAATTAAGTTTATTAATATAAAATTAGAGCTATAAAAATTTAAGTAATGAAATCAGCATTAAAAGGGATAGTATTTCATAAGGGTAAATGTAAACTAAAATGAAAAGAAGCAACGGTAGATTACTCATTTCATGTTTTTGATACCACATGACCACCCCCCCACCCCCATTCATAATACTTACCTGATTCTGCCACCAACATGGAATGATGGTGGTAGTAAACTCAATTAATTAATACTTTCACAGGTATTTCAATAGTCTAAATGATTAGCCAGGAACAACTAAACTTCAAAACAAACAAACAATAAAACCTTCATTTAAATAAAGGCAACTCCCTTTGCTATTTTTATCATCTTGATTATATATTATCTTGCAAAACAAATACTTATATGTTTCAGCAATTTTTACCATACATCCCTCACAGGGGGTAAAAATCATCTAATTTAACGTTGTCTTTTAAAATACTTGGACTTTCCCATGTGTATCAATATCAGAATCTAATAAGAAACACCCTTGGATGGTCAATCTTATCTGTGATAATTTATAACTGTAATCTAACTTACTCTCATCCGCCTGGGCAATGACCTTCCTAAATATACCTAACTTCAGAGTCTAAATTTGAACTACTGTTGAAGGTTGACGAGTGGTTTCTCCAGCCTTCATCACATTATGACTATTTCTAAAGCATGCAGTGGCTCCCTCCATCCTAGTTGCTTTAGGGAACAACACTGTCAAAGATGAACTTCGCCAGCAGGAATCTGAAGGGGAACTGGAATCCCTATCTAATTGCCTCCTTCTAGGGCGCAGGGTGGAGGGCTCCTTTGGCATGACACCAAACGAGCTGGAGGCTGCCCAGCTACTATTACAAAATGCATGGTCAGATTCTACAGAAGCATCCTGATCAAGGGTGGGGATCTAGAAAAGACATTTCAAATCGCATGGAAGCTGGACATTTTGGAGACCCTGAGACCACAAAGCTAATGCTAAACATCAAACCCAAACTAGCCCTTGCAAATCTTGTTTGACCAAAAGTAAGTTTAGTGTATTTTATAAAGAATGTCTGCGTGGAGTACTGTACTCTTTTCAAGAACAATCTCTATCAGATCAATTTGACAACTAGATGGGTTAGATGATAAGCTTAGGGTACAGAATTTTATCAAAGTGGTGGTAAAACAATTTAGAAAAGAATAACAAAATGGTGGCATTACTTCAAGAATGCTATCAATAAAACAAAATTGTAAATATAGAAATGGTTGCCTTGGTATATTTTTCCCATGTACCTTTTCATCACAAAGTATTGTTTTAAAAAAGAGTGAAGCTTTTCCACTGCCAGAAAAGAGAGAACGTGATTTCTATTGCCTAATGCCTGACAAGAAATACTGATTAATTCTCATAAGTCGTGCATACCTGCTGCTTTGGAATAGATTCAGAGCGACCCTACATGACAGCATAGATCTTCCCCATAGGGTTTCCCAGACTGGTGTGCTGGGACCAGTGACCTTTGGGTTAGCAGCTGAGCTTCCCATCACTGCACCCCCAGAGCTCCTCATATAGCACGTAAAGGGTCTCAGTAAGAATATGGAAGGCCTTCAAAAAGTTTACTGAAAAATACAATGGGAAGTTAATGAATTTATTCACAAAGTTTTTTAAACTCCCACATATATAGTTTTAAAGGAATGACACACCTTAGATACCTTGCCTTTCCTTGGAAATGTCTTCTAAGTAAAAGAAGAATGCAGAACAGAGCTAAAACTCATGATAAAACATTTCCAGGTTTTGAGGCCCTGTGTTACAGAGTAGATCTCCTCTCTATGGTGTTTTGTCTAGAATCTTTACAAATACTTGTTGCCAGGTTTTTCTTCCATGGCACTGCTGGTTACTAGTTACTAACATAGGCTACTAGGAATGCGGAAACCACTTGTGTACATCAATATACGTTTCAAATTACTCATTTGATAGTCCTTCTCCCATGCCTCACCTCTGTTCCATCCAAGAACCAAGTCAAACCAAGGTGTTATTTAATAAGTAAAGCACAAAATTATAGTTAGCATATATTATACTTCCTCAAAAATTAAATAAAACATAGTAAAACAATTGAGGTGTGGAGGAAGGAGAAATGAATTAAAGATTAATATAAGTTGCAGTACTGGTGGGAAGTGGGTTACACACGAGGCCACTAATTGAAATATCAGCAGTTCAAACCCACCAGTTGCTCCTGGGAGATAGAAGAACTTATTTGCACCCTTATAGATTTGAAAATGCCTAGAGCATATATATGTATGTATGTATGTATGTATGTATGTGTGTGTATATATATATATAAAATATTTAAAAAAGAACAGCAGACTCCAGAAAATAATACACTTTTGGCTCACAGGTAGAGAAATTTACCCCCAAAATAATCTCCTTTGCATAGGCCATTCTAATTCCACACAAGGCTGCATGGTGCCTCAGAGTGATTTGCTACATGGTGCTGGTTGATAGGAACATGGTTAATTATAGCTGGGCCAAGGCAGTTAGCCTTTCCTATTACCTGGGGGCCACTTGAATGTACAAGCCCAGGAAAGCTGATGTTTCTGGGATCCTACCCCATGGTGCAGCCATAAATGGATAGCAGGGAATTGCAGGAACCACATTTTACAGGCAAGTTCTATTTATGTAGAGAACTGTCAGGATGCTGCATACGAAAAAGCTTGAAATATCTTTCATATAATTTGTTACATCTATGAAACTAGACTATTTAGTTAAAAATGGATTGTTGTTATTGGGTGCCTTCAAATAAATCCAAACTCTTAACAAACCCATGCAACAGAGTAGAAATTTCCCATAGTTTTCTGCTACAAGCTTAGTGGCAGTATATATCCAGGCCACTTTGCAGAAGAGCAGGGTAGATTTGAATTGCCAACTTTTCAGTTAGCAACCATGCACAAAACTGTTGTATCTCACTAAGCTGCCTGAAAAATACATAAAATTTCATTTTATTTTAATAAAACAAAAATAAGTTTATTCAAAGGCTCTAATTTAATCTTTAACATCTAATAAAATTGTATACTAGAACTACTTCATATATTACTTTTCCTTATATGGTTGACAGGTAGGTGTTTGTTATATGCTTAAAGTTGTTATAAGAGGGGTACCCAAATATAGCTGGAATTTTTTTTACCAAAAATATTATCACCTTCAAATACTCTCCATTACACTTAATACATTTGCCAAATCTGCAATTGTTGGAAACATGTTCAAAATCATCTGTTTGGATGGCTGACATCACCTCCCTCATTTTTTTACTTCACCTCTTCTACGTCATCAAATCACTATCCTTTCATGTCACTCTGAATTCATGGAAACAAGAAGTAGTTGCATGGAGCGAGTTCAGTTGAGTAAGGTGCATGGGGCACAAGAGGCATGCTGTTTTTTGCCCAAAACGGGCTCACTGAGATGGCTGCATAAGCAGGTGCATTGCTGTGGTGGCAAAACCAGCTTCTGGTCTGCCACAAATCAGGCCGTTTTTGTGGCATGCTGTTATGCAATATTTTCAGAACCTCTCAATAGAAAGCTTGGTTAACAGTCTGACCTGGTGGAATGCACTCCAAATGCACTATCCCCTTACATCAAAATAAGCCAAATGAGGACCATTGTGATCTTTGATTTCAATTGATGAGTTTATTTTGGTCTAGGTGACTATTAGCAGCTCTACTGGCTAGATTGATGTTTGCTTTCAGGGCCATCAGAATAATACCATGTCTCCTCACCAGTAGTGACCTTGAGAAAAAAAGTCTGGTTCAATTCAGAGCTGTTCTTTCAAAGCACAGCATGTTTCTACTCAATGCTCTTTTTCCTCGCCAGTCAGAATCAGAGGAACAAATTTGGCAGTGACCCTTCTGATTCCCAATTTTTCCATTAAAACTCACTGAACTGAGCTCCAAGATAGTCCAGATAACTTCCCCATCTTTTCAATGGTCTATCATTGGTCTTCAAGCACAAGTGCCCACATTTTGTGGCCACGTTCACCCATTCAGGAAGTTGACAGATGTCCACAATGAGGTTTGCCATCAATTGACATGTCACCTTTTTTGAAATGAGGAAACCACTCGTACCCTTGGGTCTTTCCCGTCCCGCTGTCCTTGTAAGCCGCGTTCAACATCACAACAGTTTCCGTGGCCTTTTTCCCGAGCAGAAAACAAGCTTTCTTAGCTGCACATTGTTCTCTTAAATTGGCCATCACAAAAAATGAGGTTTGAGTGAAACTGCTTTTACAAAAAAATTCACTGTGACCAGAGAGAATCTTCCCAGGGTACACCATTGAGTGCACTAACTCTGAGCAAGCGTCTCAATGCTTGCCTAGCAGGTAAAAGGCATACAGTACTACAAAAGATCTGCCGGGTGGAGGTTTGTTCTGTCTTGGTTCGGGGGGGTGTACTCCTTCGTATGTCAAATATGTCTGTCATATCTACAGTGTCCTTTTCAAAAAAATATTCTATAATCTGAAGCTAAACTAAAATCTGTTTTTCCAAACAACACAATGTTGGTAGTATAATATATTCATAGCTAAAATGTTCTGTTCTCAATCAGAAAGCATGCAATTCTAACTTTCTGTTTTAGAAAAATATTACTAATTTGCAGAGTAGCCATCAGAGTTGAAATTCAAAGGGGCTTCTAAATAATGTTTTAATGTCCTTGTTTTGAGAAGAAATAGAGATTTTCAAAGGCTTGACACAGCATACATTTTAAGATATATTTCTCATACGTGGCACAAAGGGTCATAAATATTAGTTCTAATTTCAACAAATAATCAAGGAATTTAACATGGAAACTCATCAATCCACTTTTATTGAAATTAATATAAATCACAATAAACATTTTAAGCTATACCATACAGAAATAAGGTTAGGGTCTTTCTCTGTAATAAAGGAAAGATTATACTTGAAATTTGTTTACTAGTTGACGTATTGAAATTACTTAATGCTATTTTCAGTCATTAAGCAACCAAGTTATAATATAAAATATGCTACCATATACTGGTAACTCAGCAATGTGGCCCTATTTGAAAATGTTAAGACTAATATGAGCTATTATAAATTGATTAGGATCCCTGAAAGTGGTGCTGTTAGGTAAGCTCTGGGTTGCTAACCTAAAAGTTGGTGGGTGGTTCAAACCCACCAGCTGCTCAGCAGGAGAGAATGGAGGCAGTTTGTTCCTGTAAAGATCCAGTCAAAAGTCATGGGTTTATTCTTCTTCATTTTCTGTTTATATTTTGGGGGGTGGGGGGGTGGGGTGGGAGGGAAGTTGTTACATAGCTTTTAATTACCAGCTGCAAAAAATCACCAAAATAATATTTTATTGATTGGAAAATAACCTATTTAAGGATACAAAGACATAACAATTTACTTGACAGTGTGTAGAATAGTAGGCCACTTTGTTGTTGTTAAATGCCATCTAGTCAGTTCCGACTCACAGTGACCCTGGGCACAACTGCCTGGTGATCCTGTGCCATCCTCACAATTGTCATCTCTGAGCCAATGGTAGCAGCCTCTGTGTCTCACTGAAGGATTTTTGTGGCATCCATCTTTTGACTGTCTTTCTTGTTCACTTATTTTCTACTTTACCGTGGCCTTTTTCTGATCAAAGTATGAGATGAAATCTCACTGTCCTCATTTCTAAAGAGTAGTACAGATTTGTTTATTATTCTCAAAGTTCATGATACTTTCAGTGTCCAATGCCTATACCATAATTTAGTTCTTCCTTAATTAATCTGTAATTCTTCAATATTCCCTATTCATTGCCCAACTTTCACAAGCATATAAGGTGGTGGTGTAGAGGTTATGCATTGGGTTGTTAACTGCATGGTCAGTAGTTTGAAGCCATCCAGATGCTCAGCAGGAGAAAGATACAGCTTTCTACTCTCTTTAAAGTGTTACAGTCTCAGACATTCACAGGAGCAGTTCTACCCTGTCTTGTAGTGCAGCTATGAGTTGGCTTCAACTCATTGCCCATGAGCTGCAGATTGTTTTGGGGTTTGGGCCAGGCACGTCTTAAATTTCAGTGACACCCTGGAGCTTCAACACGTTAAAGAGGTCTTGTGCAGCAGCTTTTCCAATGCAATTTAAGCTTTGAAAACTGCTTTTATGAACATTGGCTCTGGATCCAAACAAAATGAAATCTTTGACACTTCAATCTTTTCTGCTTATCATATTGAGTACTGGACCAGTTGTGAGGAATTAGGTTACAGTCAATATTAACTACCAAGTCCTAGAGCCTTGGGGGAGGGGGACCTCTTACCCTTATTATCCTTATTAGTCCTTGTTTCAAAGTTAAAAACAACAACAACACGACCCAAATGCAGCAAATAAAGGAAGAAAAAGTGGGATGAGGAGGATGGAAGGATGGCTTATGGGTTGTGGGTGAAGGAAAGAAGCAAAGGTGGTATAAAAAAAGCAGAAAATAATCTCAGCATTCAGTGAAAGGCACCTTTATAACAATATTATAATTTCACTTACTCATATACCCTTCCTGATGCCTCAAATGCTGTCAAGATGCAAACTTCTAGAATTTATACCTAGAAGCCATGGTGATTCATGGATCTGGATTTCAGAAGTGAAACCTTTCCATTTATCAAGATTGTAAACTAATTTGCTACAAAACCCAAATAAATTTACTTACATATTTAATAATGACTTGTCATTATTTTTATTAATATTTTATTAAAATAACAACATTAGAGACATAAAATGTGTGTTAGCTAACTAACTGGCTACATTGGAAGCATTTAATGTCTCTTTCATAATCAAATGTGGGAATTAGTAACTATTAAAATATGTTGCTCATAATTTAGGAGACTCCTTAAGATAAACTGTAAAGCAAAAATTTTCTGTAAATTTACAAAACAGTTGATCATTTTAATGTCCTTATTTTAAAGGAAAGAGGCTATTTTATACTACTATCTGATCGACCTAACTACATAAGGGCAATTTCTTTGCACTCATTCATTTTAATTATATATAAATTACATCTTTAAAATGGTGAAGGCTCTATTACGGGGATGAATTCTTATAAGCAACTCCAAGTAATGATGCTTGTGCCTTACATAAATTATATTTGTCTCCCGGAAGTTGCATAGATAGCAAAGAATTATTGTCTTTCATTTGTTTTGTTCTTAAGTGAGGCCATGTCATGCAGATATTTCAGTCTGAAGGAGTTCTGTCTTTAAAGACTAGGACCTTGCAGTTACTCACTTCTGTTTCCAGATAACTTACTTGGAATTGCCTTCTACCACCTATCAATTACCCATTTCTGTTACTTCATTTGCCAATATCTTTGAACTCATCTTCCCCAGTAGACAGCATGGTCTTTGAGGACAAGATTCTTTACTTTCTTTTCGGTTCCCAGCGTTACTACCAGAGACATGTGGTAAAGAACCACCATCTACTAGCAGAACTAACCCAACTCCCTCTCCATTGTGTGCTTTCCATTAGAGAACCAAGAGTAAAAATGTGAACAATCTACCAACTCAGTCCTTTTCATGTCTAGCTTTCAATTCAAAAAGTAAATATAATATTTGTCCCCAACATAAATATGCCTGAATATAAAGTAATAGCCCAGTGTAAATTTCCTTGAATGTTGGTACCATGACAAAGAAAATTAGTGTAGCTCACATGCTTTAAGTTATTTCTATAAGAGAAGCTAACATACGGATACATCTGTTTGTTTAAAAAGTGTGGACCTGCTATACTTATGATGAGTGTCACAATTAATAGTAAATCAACACTTAACTAGTTTAAATGAAAGAAGCTTCAACCTTTCATCTGACATTAATGTTTATCGTGTTGTCAAACTGCCACCTTTATCATTTCTTGTGCATCACAGCACAGTCGTTGTTGGTGTTGGTGGATAATGCTTTTCCTCTAAATAGAGAACTTTCTGGTCCCGAGAGAAAATGTCCTTGGAGCCTTATCATTTCCTCACAAAACCAGTAAGTGTGGCCTACAGTAAAGTGGTAAATGATATCTAGATCAGACATGCTAATCCATTGAGGTTTAATAGAGAAGGGACATGCTTCCTCCCAAGGCAGAATCGAGCGGTAAACACACACACACACACAGACACACACGTTCCTTCCACCCACAATAGTAAATATTTGAGGAATTTGGGGAACAAACTGATTTTTAAAACAAACAAAAACAAAGCCGTCTTTCTATGCACTACTCAGAGTCTCCAGAGGCTCACCTAGCAGTTTGGTGGATGCGATCTCAAAATCTGGAGGGAAAAAATCTTACTCCTTTGTTCTTTCTCCCAACAGATTGATTTCAGAGAACCCTGTGGGCAGAACAGCCAAATTCAGAGGCACTCTTGCCCCAGGACAAGCACTGTCTCCTCTCAGTAGAAACTGCATAACAATCTGAACCCTCTCTGGGGAAGCATCCGGGTGACTGCGGGGAATCCAGCTGCGTACTGCGATTCTCCCCTTGACCAGTAAGAAATTAATCTTATGAGCTATTTGAATGCCATTTAAGATCACTCAAATGCTGTTGTTGTTGTTTTTTACTATAGTTAGCTTACTGCATACCCATCTCGTTAGCTGCTATTGTTAAAGGAATGACATTTCTTCATAACTGAGAAATAACATAAAAACTACTCAATGTGATTCTTAATATAAAATGGACAGTTATCAGTCTGATTGAGAGCAGGTACATGGACAGAAAGAATGCCCTTTCAAAAAATATTGGAAACATAAAATTTTATATGAATGATAAATAAATGTTATAAGTAATATAACTCTGGAGAAGGCACCCAGGATATGGATCGCCTTAGCAATGCTGATTGTCAAGATCACTGCCAGCTTGACCTCTGTTGTCTGTGGCGTCCTCATACTGTCCGGATCAAGAGGCAACGGTTTATTTCAAAGCTAGAAATGAGCAAGTGAGATGTCAGGGATATACATGCTTTATGATTTATGTCCATACACAGGTTGAGGTCTGAAATTAAAATGTCTTTTCAGCACTTAAAAGAGAAAAAGATACGTATGCTTTATAGAATTTCAAACTTGATAGCCTACTATTGATGTTTATCTGAAGTTAGTCATATGTGAAACTAGCTGTTTAACCTTTTACCAGAGTGATGATTACCTTCTACCAGAGTGATGATTTTAACTTATACCATTTTATCACTCAATTACGTACAAGGAACAGAATTAAATTAATAAGAAATGCAGAACCATACCAGAAAACAAGCAGGCAGAAGTAGGTAAATACTCTTGCTCTGTCTAAGGGATCCTGTACAACTATTGAGCAGATTCCATATGCCACAGAGGATGCTAAATTTGCTATATATGTCATTCTATTTATCCTCACAACACACCTATAAGATAAGTGTGTCATGATTTGAGATAGTACGGTAAGGTGTGGTGTCAACTTGACTGGTCCAAGATCCTCCCATAGCTTGTCAGTCAGACCTCTCCTATAAGGTTCAGGTCACAGCAGGATGACAGATGACTCTTTAGAGGTATGCCCTATTACTTTTTTACTGTCTTTTGAGCTGCCCTTTGAAAGCCTTTCTACCACTCCTTTAGGACCTTGCTTCTTGCATTTACTACAAAGACTGTACATGCAAGAGCAAGTTTCAGAATCTTTTCTGACATGCATTTTGGTCTTTACTTTCTTCCCTGTCTTTTTAATGACTTGTTTCCCCCCTTTGTCTTTTTCATGTATGATGTCTTTGTTATCATCTTGTAACTCATCTGATCATTGGTCATTAGTTTTCAACCCTTTAACTCTATTCTTGAGATGGTCTCTATTTGACTAGACATTGTCATATGCCTTTATATTAATCTGAGACTCTGGGTAGAACAAGTAGTTAACTAGATCAACTGCTAATAAAAGGTTGGAATTTTGAGTCTACTCAAAGGCTTCTTTGAAGTAAGGAAGGCCTGGCAATCTATTTTCCCCGTGAGGTACTAAAGCCCCTATGAAGCACAGTTCTACTCTAATACCCATGGGGTGGGGTGCAGGGGTGGGGGGGTTCCTCAAGAGTTGGATATGACTCCTCGGCCATGGCTGTGGGTTATTCTTCCCTTAATGATGATTCCAGATTTGTTTTAATATTTATTTAACACTTTCCTCCGTTAGCTTCACTCTTCCATCTGCACACATTTCCCAAACGGTCCTGTCCTTTAATCTCCTGATTTTCAAGAGTCCCTTCAGATTTCTTAAGATTATAAAAATCATCATTCTTCACAGGGAAATAGAGCAAAGTTCTCCAACCACAAAATATCGCTGACAGCTTCTTTTCCATTCCCTCCTCTTTTTCCTGTCATGTGTAAGTGAATTCATGTAACTGGGGAAGGGATATCTTCTTTTTTGTCTCATGTAAATTAGAGCCCTGGTTACACAGTGGGCTAATCACTGAGTTGCAAAACACAAGGCTGACAATTCCAGCTCACCAGCTGCCCCCAAGTGAGAAAGGTAAGGTTGTTTGCTCCGTAAATAGCTGCAGTCCCAGAAGGCCTCTGGAGCAGTTCTATTCTGTCTCAGGGCAGGTAGAAGTTGGAATCTACTTGATGGCAGTGGGATCAGCACATTCTGCCCTCACAGAAGCACAGGTGCACCAAGGATCTGAAGTGAAGTCAATCCTTCCCTTCCCTGCTCCTCTCATTCCCATGCCTCTTCCACCAACAACACTCACCACACCCTCCCCTCAAGCTTTGTGAAACCAAGCTCATAATAGCCATCATTTAAAAACGTTTATTTTTCTCTGCATCTTTGGAGATATGACATAAAATAACAAGACTTTTCACAAAGAATACCCCCAAAACTTAAAAAATAAACCCCCAAATGGTCACAGAATGAAGCCTTTTCCTTCCAGTTTGAGTTTTGGGGGGAAGTGGTTTTTGGTTTTGTTTTGTTGTTTTACTTGACTGCTAATATTATTAAGCACTGCTTCCCATTGCTTTCAAATCCCAACATATCCCATGTTTTCTTCTCTAAATACCCACCTCAAGCCCCTTCCAAACACCTTACCCCTTCCCTTTCCTGGCCATTGTTTAATCAAGAGCGTTCCTGAAGGTTTAGTCCAGGCTCCCTTCAGTAAGACCGTATGCCGTTCTTACCCAATCCCATTCTGATCCATGTCTTTACGCTACATCTCTACCCGTGATTTTAAATAGCAAGGCCAGTTCTCATGTGCAGAAAACCCTTGGAGACCCAGTATGGTAGCATTTAGGTACTAAGTGACAAACAAAAACGTTGCTGGAAAGTTGATCTGACTCATTGTTTCACAAAATAGAGACCCACTGACATTTTCAATGGAAAATTTAAATAGCTAGGAATATAAATTACATAATATTTTAAAATACTGATATCTTGGGAAAAATTCTTAAAATGAGCTTCATCATTTTATTGATGACATAGATCTGTAAAAGATATGTATCCAAAAATGCTAAAAACATATATTATGTTTTTCTCTCTAGTATAAGTGGTGACTTTTCTCTTTAGAACGTGTAAAAAATAGATACTAAAGTTTTTTAAATTCAATACTTAAAAGGTGCTAAAATTTACAAGTAAAATTTTTATTAGTTATATTAAAATCATTAGAACATAATTTTTAAAAATGTACTCTTAATCCTGATAGAATTATTAAAACTTTTTATCAGATATAAATTTCTTAATGAGGTGGATAGAGCAGGATTCTTTCCCACTCATTTCGTGTATTTCACGGATGGCTAGAAGTTATCAGTAAAATGAGGTGACGCACAGTATCTCTATTTTGGGCTTGTGTTGTTTTTAGAGCTATAGTGATGGAGACTCCTTGTTCATGTAAGTAAATAGATGCAATGGAAGCAGCTCCTTCCATATAGCAATGTCTCTCAATCCCGGAACTCCTTCTCAGTATATGCCCTAAGTCACCGATGTTTCATTGAAATTTATTTTAATCATAGACACACTGACACCTCAATCAGGCCCTTCTGCAACTTTGCTTAAAGTAAAGAATGGAAAAACCATGTAACTTGCAAATGGATTTGTTACTCAGTCACTAGGCATCTGTCAATACTCCCACCAAAGACACTCTTTCTGTCTGTCTGTTTCTCTGTCTCTAACTCTGTTCTTTCACTTACTCACTTTTCTAGTATTGTTATCTCTGTACAATACCAGTAGAAACCCTCAAGCAAAATCTGGGATTACATAATTCATTTTTAAATCACTAAATATATGTAGTTCTTCTAAAAGCATATTCATAAATAAAAACAGAATTCAATGTATATCTGAGTCAAATAACTTTCAATCAAGTAACATCCAAGAGCAAATAGCTAACCCTCCATCCCCACCACAAAGACATACATACATTTATGCCAGCAGTGATTTATTCCATTTTATTCCATTTTAATGCAAATTGGACAAGGATGCTTCAAAAAAAAATACCATGCCTCATAACCCTTTCTTATCAAGATTGTATTACTGAGAAAGACAATGCATTATTAGCAATATCCAATAATCCATTTATTTATAAATTTGTGAAAAGAGATAATTTATTACCTTTGTTGGGCTCTGAAAAATAGAGGATAGGCCCATGCCAATACAGTGTTTCAAAGTTAAGGAAACTTTTTTTAGTCAAGAGTTGTACCCAATCACTATCTACAAAGTTGAGCACTGGCATCAGCACCTATAGGGCTAATGCAATTAAAACTGATGTCAAATACCATCTTGCCAAGTACACAGGTGAATCCCTTACAACTTTAGACTATAAAAGGCTGGCAACGGCGTCCATTTCCCATTCTCAAATCCATCTCATTGACAGAAATATAAAACGTCAAGTAGCTGAGACTATTTAAAAAACAAAAACAAAAGCTGTGGTTGGTTTATTATACCAAACAACACAAATCCCACACAAGAGCAAATGTTTGCCGATTTCTCTTTGTAAAAGGTAACTCCTATGAAGGTTTATTTTGGTTTACATCTTTGCCATATATTTTTCATGCAATTATACTATGTGATGAATTTTACTAAGAATCAAAATGGAAAGGTGGGGGTTAGGTTTACAAGGAGGGAAGATACAAATTAACACAAAATACTTCCTAGGAAACTACATGATACTTTTTTGTTCTTTTTTATGTTTGAAACAAAGCTGGTAGACCATCTCCAATCAATGGCTTTTTAGGAGAGCCAAATGCAAAGGGCTCTCCACATTCCTTACTTTAATATCAGCATAACAAGTCACACAGTCCATGCAACCTTCTTATATGCAATAGGAAGTCTTATAAAATGACCACTAAGGGCTAGAAAGCTTTGCAGATCATGGAATACAACACCTGTTGTTATGTGTCACAACTGAATGAAAAAAAATTGTTGCTTAGGCCTGGCAAAATAATATGCCTTTAAAAGCCTAGAAGTCAGTAAAAGAAAGAAGTCAGAAATTCAGATTGTGGGAAGAATTAAATGTGAAGGGAAATTCGTTATCATTGCCTTTAACAATGGAAAGGACCATTTGTCAAGGTATGCAGGTGGCCTCCAGGAATTAAGAACACCCCTTGCTCACAGCAAACAAGGACATGGAGAGGTAGTCCACAAGGACAACTACAAGGAACTGATTTCTATTCCAAAGTCATGAAGTTGGAAGCGGACCCTAAGTTTCAGGTTAAGAATGTAGCCTGACAAACACCTTGACTTTCAGTCTTGTGAGACCTTGAGCAGGGAAACCAGCTACACTGCTCTGGTTTTCTTACCTATAGAGTGGATTTATTTTGTTACTGTTATTTTGTTTTTGTTGTTGTTTTGTTGGTTTTGACTTCCTTTGTTGTTTTATTTGGCTTTGCCTGGTTTTTGCACTTATTAATGTATCTGCATGTCTAGCTGGATAAGATAGGTGGGATAAATAATTCATTCGGAGATGAAATGAACTGAACCAGTGGTTGAGGTGGGGGTGGGGCAGGGATACGGGAGAAGGGGAGGTAGAAGAAAGGAAAGGGGTAGGATAGGGTGGGAAACTAACCCAGGGACAAGGGAACAACAAGTGAGCTAAAATCAATGGAAGGAGGGTCATAGGATGCCTAGTGGGGCTTAATCGAGGGTAATGTAGCAGAGAGGAATTACTAAACTCGAATGAAAGTGGAACATGGTGATGGGACAAGAGGGAAGTAAAAAGGAAATAGAGGAAAGAACCAGGAGGCAAAGGACCTTTATAGAGGCCTAAATACAGGCATGTACCTATGTAAATATATGTATAATGAGAGGAGAATAGAACTATATACTCATATCCTCATATCTGCATGTAAAGAATTAAGGTTGCAGATGGACATTGGATCTCAACTCAAGTACTCCCCTTAACACAAGAACACTTTGTTCTAACAACCTGGCATTCTGTGATGCTCACCTCCCTGACATAATGGCTGAAGACAAAATGGGTGCATAAGCAAATGTGGTGAAGAAAGCTGATGGTGCCCTGCTGTCAAAAGATAGAGCATCTGGGGTCTTAAAAGCTTGAAGATAAACAAGTAGCCATCTAGCTCAGCAGCAACAAAACCCACGTGGAAGAAACACACCAACCTGTGTGATCATGAGGTGTCCATGGTATCAGATATCAGGCATCTAAGACTCAGAACAAAATCATACCCAATATGAATGGGTGGGGGGAGCATGGAGTGGGAAACCAATGCCCATCTATAGAAAATTGGACATCCCCTCACAGAGGGGTCACAGGGAAGAGATGAGCCAGTCAGGGTGCAGTATACCACCGATGAAACACACAACTTTCCTCTAGCTCTTTGGTGCTTCCTTCACCCCACTATCATGACCTCAATTCTACCTTAAAAATCAGATTGGACCAGATCATGCACACTGTTACAGATAAGAACCCACAACACGAGGGATCTAGTATAGATAAACCCCTCAGAGCCAACAATGGGGGTAGAGCTACCAGGAGGATAACCCCCCTCCCAGGAGAGAAAATAATGGAAAGGACGGTGAGGGGCGACAGAGGACGATGTAAGATACAGAAAAAATAATCTATAACTTATCAAGGGTTCATGAGGGAGGGCAGGTTAGGGAGGGGGAAGAAATGCAGAGCTGACATCAGGGGCTCAAGTGGGAAGAGAATGCTTGGAAAATGATGATGGCGGCATATGTGCAAATGTGCTTCGCACACTGGAGGAATGTATGGATTGTGATAAGAGATGTTAAGGGCCCCCAATAAAAAAAAGGAAAAAAATTATATGTAGAACTTAGAGTTATTGAAAAATGAAAAATCTTAGACATTCCATCTGTTTAAGTCCACATATGTATGTAGTTGCTGTTCATGCTGCTGAAAAAAACATATTTACAATGAAGAAGTCATTGGTCTTGCAAAATTCTATCATGCAATCTCTGGCTTTGTTTGTATCACCAAGGCCATATTGTCCAACTGCATCCCCTTCCTCTCTGTTTATAACTTTCTAGTTCCATACATATACATTACATGTTTGATCAATTTCAGACCGAAGGAGTTGGTAAATTCTTCCATACAACTGTCTTTAGTGGTTGGTGAATACATTTAAATAATAGTTGTATATTAACTTGTCTTTAGACATTATGCCTTCACATATGCACTCTACTTCACGATGGATTGTGAAGTATTCTTCTTGATAGCGAATGCAAAGCCATTCCTCTGGAATGTGTCATTCCTAGCATAGTGAACGATGGGATCATCCAATTCAAGTGGTTAGTACCAGTCCATTTTTGATCACTAATTCCTAAGTATTGATGCATTCTTTTGTTTTGTCAACTTCCATTTTTTTCTAGATTTATACTTTGTACAGTGCACATTATGATTATTAATGAATGTTTGAAGCTGGGTTTTATTTTTTTATTTTGAGTCATATCCCATCAGCAGGTAAAGGTCCCATAAGCTTTGCTTCATGCCTTAATACATTTTCAAAATTAGGTATGAGAGAAATAAATCCTCTACTTCTCTATTTCTTATTCTATGTATTGAGTCTCTGAACTATGAATGGACTACAATATGTGTGCTCCTTGTAAGAACATGAATTCACTTAACTGCCACAGCTTTATAAGGAGGTAGTTATCATTCTCATTTCACAAGTGAAAAACTTAGAGATTTCTATGTATTTAGAAATACAGTACTTTAAACTTAGACCCTCCCTATATTTTGTAGCTAAAATGCCATTTTATCAAAGACTCTGATCACTCAACACAGAACACCTTTCAAAGAACTATATCTCAGACAACTTCATCCTCAGACCAATCAGGAAATTTTGAGATCTCTTCATGGTTAGTTCTTGACTGAGGATTTTACAATGATTCCATTTAAGTGATGTATTTTTTTTCTCTTCATGATGTTTCTGCTAGTCAATTTTCTTTACACAATGAAGGTATAAATAGGCTAAACATCGTATAGCATTGACTTTTTGGTCTCAGTTGCACTTGATAATTACCAGGGAGCATTACATCTTATATGTGGGGTCTAATTCCAATAGGTTCTAAGTTAAGTAGAGCCAGAATAGAAACTTAAAAAAAGAAAGTTTGCAATGTGATTCTATCATGCAGCCAAAGTTAAGAAACACAAATCTCGTTTTGGCTACTCTTTCATAAGAGATTCAAGATATATTTATTAGCCTGGAAGCAACAGTAAGTAAGTTAAGGGTGTGTCTGCCACAAAATATGGCTAAAATAGGCCTATCTGCGCAAAGTCATATAAGAGCTGCGGAAATGGGCTTCTCAATGCCTTGCAGCTGTGTTCCCACAAAACTCCTGTTGTCATTTGTACACTGGGGGCCTAATTTTTAAAGATTTTCACAGTTGCATTATTTAATGTTTCTTTTTAAAGTCCTTTGAAACAAGGCTTTTCACATCCTAAAATCCTTGTTTCTATTGCTCTCCTATCAATTCAGCTTAATATATAACTCCACTCTTTTGTTTTAGGCTTTGACGTGATTGTTCTGTATTTCTTTTGTCTCTTTTCATTAGTTTTCTAATTCTATTTAAGTGCTTGACAATTTCTTGTGTGTCTGTGATAATTTTAGCTATTTCTTAATGATTTACATTTTAATGAGGAAAGTTTCTCTTTAAAAAGCAGAACTTTATGAAGTAGAAAATAAATATGTCTGAACAATTCCAGTCCACAAAGTAGCAGCAGTCTGTCTTACACTCCACAACACATCCATGCTCAGTATTTCCGGGTCCCGAATGGATAAAACCCATCCATGCTCAATGTTTTCGGTTTCCTGAATGGATAAAAATCTCTCTGGCCTCCATTCTTTTTTATGTGTTGGTCTATCGGGCTTAAACAAAATCTCTGGGTTAAATTTTTCCCATGTCTGGTTTCAACTAAAATACTAATTTTCTTAGCAATATATTACCAGCTCTCTAGAAAAGGGGTTTCCCTTCCATTTGAAATTCTTCCACCTCAACTAAAACCAAACAGACTATAAGCCATCAGACTATATTTTCATTAACTATTTAACAGACGGCTTTATCACTGTGGCTTTGTACAAAAGAGAAACTCAACACATATCTCTTGGATTTAAGAATGCTAGTGATGTGACATATATTGAAAAACTTTTCAGACTTATAAATATATTTATAATTACAAATATATATGTTAATACAATACCATCATATATGTGCTGCTTATTTTTACTGAAAACTATACTATGCTATCTCCAGGCCAATATATATAAATCGATCTCAAATTTATAGAATTCCATTTTTGGTTTATATTCTACTTAACAGCTCAATGCTACTAGAAATTATACCATAACTAATATTCTTGCACATACACATCGGCTACCTCGTCCATATAGTCTTCCAAGTCTTTGGGGTAAGATCATTGAGTCCGGGGAGATATACAATGGGAAATCAAGCTGTATCGCTAGCAGGTCTCCAGTTCACAAATGTATGGGTTAACTCTGAACAAAATGTGTTTCATGATCAATGGGAAAATAAATAGGTAGATCTAATGAAATCTTTTTTTCATTCTGTTACCACAATGCAATGCATTGCAACCTTTTAGAATTCTAAGTGCAATTTGGGTTATGTTTATACGTATGTTGAAGTTATTAATAACAATCCATTTCACACATTCTGAAAAGACACTGAAGTTCACAGAAGTTATGTATAAAAAGTTGAATATTACTATCAAATAAGCAGAAAGTAAAGAAAGATCAGGGTAACAATGGTAGCATTAACAATGACACCAAAACCTGAACCTTCAGTTAAAGAAATATTCTCTGATCAAATTTTGGCTCACTCATATTTCATGCTTCTGATAAATTTATAACCCACCCCCAAATCATCAAGAACAGCTGTACAAAATTTCAACTAACATTTAAAAATTTTAATAGAATACCTTAGCACTAATATTATGAGTAGGAAATATATCGACAACTCCTCATTCAAATGTAGTCAAGAATGCGATACACCAAATGAACTTTAATTAGGTTGAAGCAAATTCCTTAATTTGATAGGCAGAAAATTAAGGGACTAGGAAACTAAGGAATTCTCCTTGACATCCTCCGTGAGAGTCACCCCTCTTAAGACCCTCCTTTGGTATGTTCAGAATTAAGAAACCCTGTCCTCTTTGTATGTCTGCTGATGTTTGCTTAAGAAAACTGCTATAGAACCTATTTTAATCTGAGAGTCAGTAGACACAAGAGTACAGACACATGGTCTTGCGGGCAGTAAGTCCCTGTGATAGCAGTCCTGGAAGACTGAAGGATGCTCCCATCGTCTTCTTAGGATCTCCAGCACCAAGAAGAGAAGCAAGGAGAGCTCCAAAATGTCAAGCTACAGGACAGACAATAAGTTTGTGCTAGAGAGGGAGAAAAAATATATGTGGGTGTACATATACCAATACACTTGTATATTTATATGCACGTATTGTGTGTATGCACTAATACATGCAGTTATATATATTTGTATAGATCCACACATATGTACGTTTCTTCTTCCCCTCGCTAGCAAAACATCCAGATGATTGTCTTTCTCTATATAGATATATATAAAATATTTTTGATTTTATATATATGTATATTTTTATGTACTGTATACACATTTTAAATTATGTTTATATATTAGAGAGAGAGAAAACACATCGGACTGATTGATCTTGGCCAACCTTTACTTTTGTTCTTAGGTGTTCTCTGGTTGGTTCCAACTCACAGTGGCCTTTTCCTCAACATGACACAGCACTGCCTGCTCCTACACCGAACCAACAGCACTGCCTGGTCCTGCCAGGCTAAACTTAAGCTAGAGAAAGTGGTACAATATTAGCAAAGTTACATCTTTTTAACCAGAACCTGGATGTGATCTTGCTATAGGCCTCCTGGCTTTAAAGAGCACCCCCAGTTTACTGTGATACTTATCAATTTCAACAACTACTACCCTACTAAGGATCTGGATGGAGATCAAGGGTTGCAGTCTTTAGTACTGATTGCAATTCAGTGTAAAGAAAACACAAATAGCTAGATAAAATAAGAATGAAAAGAGACAAGATTGATGTTGATGTTTCCATGCTGAATCCACAACCGAAACTCATAGAAGCAGCAGGAGAGAAATCCAAGGACATGTTGTATTGGACAAATCTGCTCACAAGTGGTTTTAAAATGCAAAACAGCCAATGTCACTTTGAAAATTAAGGGATTCCCGACCAGAGCCATAGGCTTTGTAATCACCACATATGCATATGAAAGCTGGACACTGAATAAGGAAGATTAGAGAGGAGTTGATGCATTTTGTATTAAAGGTCCCTCCTGATAAATGTCCAAAGTACGTGAGAACTTTTAGCATCCTTGCTTCTAAGAAGCATTTTGGCTGCATTTCTTCCAAAATATAACAAGTATGCGGATGGCACAAGAATGGGCAGGGTTTTGCTCTGTTGTAAATGTACCTTACAGCGCTGTAAGGTAGAACCTCCTGGATAGCACCTAACAAGACATATTGACCTGATGCCCCTAATATACTTCTTCTACAGGCTCATTCATGTATGTATCTTCCAATTTCTCCCACTCTCCACTGTCCCAATACAGAACAAACATGCACGTAAAATCTCAAGAATGTCACAGTATTCTCTAAACAGCCCATGCTCTTTTATCAATAAATCAAATTTTAACAATGTTTCAACTTGCTATAAAAAGTCATTCTGACATTTGAACGAGCATAGGATATGTTCCATAAGATAAACGTATTATAAGCCAATTTCACACAGGCTCTTTCTCCTCTCCCTGTCCCTCTCTTACCTTCCTCCCCTCTCACCTCCCGTGAAGATGTCAATTCTGAATTCCATATCTGAAGGAGTCATTATGATGAAAACCGAGGAGTAATCAGAAAATCCTCTTCACAAAGTGTGTGCACTGCACAAAAGTCTGCACTGCAGGGCATGTCCAAACACAGGCGCGATCGCTGGTCAGAAAGGCTCTAAATAATCAGGAGTATTCTGGTCAAGGTAAAATGTCTGGGTCTAGATGTTACTGGTTTTCAGCATTGGGTAACTGTCCACATGAACGCAAGTGTGTGTATGTAATTAAACGAAAAGGTAGTGACCTCTTCGTTTAGCATCAACTACCCGAGTGAACAGATATATGAAAGAAAGGATCATCGTAAGGGTAAATAGAGCAGACAGTACCCATCGTGTGCTCTGTTCTTTTACTTCTATTCCACTTGCATTCTAATTTCAGCATGAAAGTCAGTTGAGAGGTCAAAAGTGCTACAGAGAATAAGTATCTACAAAGCACTACTTATGAGCCCTGGTGGCAGGGATGTTATACATTCAGCTGCAAACAAAAGTTTAATGGTTTGAACCCCCCAGTTGCTCCTTGGCAGAGACATGTTTCCCTTGGCGTCCTTGGAGATTGAGCCTTGGCTAGCTCTTACTCTATTTAATAGATTGACTATGAGTCAGAATCCACTTGATGACAGCGGGTGGGTGGCACAGAAAGAAACATCATGGCTCAGAAGTGAAGCATTTGGCTGCTAATCCAGAGGTGATTTGACCCCACTAGGTACTACACAGGGGAACAAATGCAGCAGTCTGTTTTTGTAAAGATTCACAGCCTTGGAAACCTTGTGGGGCGATTCTACTCCGCCCCATAGGTCTCTATGAATCTGAACCAACTGAATGAAAATAAGTTGTTAAATCCTTTTTTAAATGATGGGTGCTATGGGTTAGGTGTTGGACTACTATTTTGCAAGGTTGGCAGTTCACACCCAGTAGTAGCTCCTCAGGAGAAAGAGGAGGCTGTCTCAGAAACCCTCCATAGGGTAGCTATGAGACTTAACCAACTTGATAGCAGTGGATTTGATTTTCTGGGTGGTATATAAATTATTAAAAGATGCAACCTGTCCAATCAAAAGCCCTCACTTCTCAAAGATAAGACATTCATCTTTGTACTCAGACCCTGTCTGGAAGTTCACTCTGTTTCTGCAGCTGCAGAATACCTTCTGTTTTGTAATCCTAATGGGCACCAGTGACATGGTATAAACTGCTGGCATTTACAGAGTATTTATCCATGATACCAGTAAATCAAGACGACGTTTCAGCACACTTAGATTGAAAGAGCTACCTTGCTAACCCTGTGTCCCAGCCATTAGTAATGTATAATTGAAATCTTAATTCTCGCTGACTTAGGGAGGGAGAGTCAAGCCACTTCAGGAAACAATAATGCTATCTGACATGCATGACCTTTTTGATTAAAATAACTTGTCACTTTTACAAAAGGCCCCTTCCATATCTCATTAGCAGCTTCACAGCCTCCAATCTTCATAAAAGACATTTATTTCAGGAGATGCCTCGGAAATTTGCTTTCCTTTTGAAGGTGTTACTAGAATAATAAAGTACACATTTATCTATATGTCATTATTAGCAAGAGGTACTCTGCCTTCTACAATGAAACATTAAAAATGACTAATAATGAAAGCATCCCCAAGGATTCAAAGAGTCTATACAAAGATCAAATTCAAAAGTACTCCCAATTTATAAAGAGCTCTTTGATTATGCAAATGTTAGCAAAACTAATTAGACCAATCACTGTCTAATACCTGCATCATACTGTTGACTAACTAACAATTCTGTAGATATTTGCAGGGAATAATTGGAGGACATTTAAGACTACAGAAAGAAGGGAAAAAACACATAGTCACAAAGAACCCTTTCCTCTGCTCAGGTTTCACTCTTGTGGCAAACCCATCCAAACCTGGGTTGAGTTTAACAGAGGCTTACAAAGATCCCAGAGAGCTGAGACTTAAGCATGGCACTGAATTCTCTAAAAGGCCAGGCAATGAAGACCACGACTTGACCCACAGTGCACTCAAAGAGCAATACAGTGTTGTGCCACGGACTGATTCATCATCATGTTTGCATTTGGTCGCAGTCAGGAATGCAGCTGGCTTTCTTAAATGCAAACCAAAGAAACGGCTACGAAGATTAGTCCCTAGATCGTTCAATGGTACAACTGCTGGCATTTACTGAAGACATGCGCCCTTAGATCAGTTAGAGGTCAACAAAACTAAAGATCTTTAAGCTGCTCAGAATATTGGTGAAGCGCATGAAGTCTCATAACCAGACAGGCCGAGTAGCAGATAACACAGGCCAACAAGGCCTGTGAGGATGATGCAGGCCTGGGCGGGGGTTTGCTATGTTGTACACAGGGTCTCCGGAGTCAGAACCGCCCTAATGCCACCTAATACCAAGCACATGCACACATGCACACGCGTATTACATGATGAGACGAGAGCACCATCCTTTGGTAATAATTACCATCACCTTGGACGTATCTATGAGTGAAATGTCAAATATTAGTTTCTAATGGAAATGCGTTTTGATTCATCTTAAGATCAATACTAAAAATAATTGCGTAAAGTTTTCTGAGGGTAAGGTTTTGTCCATCTCAAGTCAAACGTTTGAGTGGTTTTCTGTTCCGTTTTGATTTCTTGGTAAAATAAAGGTATGGCGAATATGAAATAACTTATTTTATGCAGTAAAGGAGCCCTGTCGCAATCTGGGTTCGGCACCAACCACAAGGTAAGTGTTTCAAACCCACCAGCTACTTTACAGGAGAAAGAGGAGGCTGTCTGCTCACATAAAGATTCACAGCCTAGGAAAGTCTTAAGGAGCAGCTATATCTGTCTTAAATAGTTGCTAGAAATTGAAATCAACTCAATTGAAGTGGGTAACGTTTGGTTCAGGTTTTATGTGGTTTGATTATGTAATAGTTATCAGACATTATTGCTAAGATTTTATGCTTGGATACTCTTCAATGAATAGATCTTCTTGCACGGAGTGATTCCTAGATCATGTGCAAACCGTTGCTTAATGATATGATACTCCACACTAACAGAAAGAAGTCCCAATTTGCTACATACATACACTTTATGATAAACTTTATAAATAAAATTTTAGAACTTTGAAAATGCACTCTCTAGCTATTTAACCATGAAGTTAATCAATGTAATATATATTGAATCCCTGAATTATTTACACTATACTCTGCCCTAGAATCAAGTTAGCTAGTTGAAAACAAGTCTTAGTAATGTACACTCACATTTGTAATGTGTGTTTTTACTCACCGATTTACAAGCTCATTATATAATTTTGAACTTCAGAAATTAGAAAAATGAAAAATAAAATCTACTGTTACCTTTTGCTTGTTTTTCATGAAGTTGTTCAATGTGCACTCATTTCCGGAGAGACCATGATGACAAGAAGGATGTGGATTTGATACTTTGTTCAGCAACACAGACAGTCGGGAGTAGCACTTTGTATTTTGATGTATGAAATTGTACAGATATCCTATTAATTTTTTCAAATAGGCTACAGTCTATTTACATCCTGCTAAAAGTATAACATTTCATTACCAACTGTAGAGTGATTTAAGTTGAAAATTGTAATGCCTTTGTAAACTCATAATATAAATGGTGCATAGAATAATAATATATTTAAATACACTTGAACCCACAGGGAAAGACAACTAACTCTCTCCTGAATCCTGCAAGCTTGTGAGAGTTTTCATATTATTGAACATGAAGAGAAAATTCACAAAAGGGTCAAATTGTATTTGAACAAACAAATATGGAGCATCTAGCACACACATACAAAAATTATTTCTATACATTATAAAACAAATGTAGAGTAAAAGGAAAGAGAAAGGGGTATTCATTAATGATCTCGTACAATATAAAAGTTAAAAGCAGAATTTTCATATTTTTATATTTGTTCATCACTCTCATCTAAAAATACCAGAACCTTCTCAAAAAGTCATGAGTTTAACTTTAAGTTCCCTATGAGGCTGTGATCACAGATATTTTAATATGAATGCGTACTTCCATCTAACAAAGCTAACCTAAAAGAAGAAGAATTAAATCATGATTTTGCCAGGAAAATAAGAATAATACAAGCAATTTTCTAGAACAGGGAAGTAGACTCTGAATTTTGGGGAATTATTTGCACAAATGATTGTTACTCCTGCCCTGACTGCTCAAGAATGTCTTTAAGTGCAAACAGGATCAAGGCTACAAAAGCAAGGCTTCCTGACATTCATTAGACTTTCAGCTGCGAAGGGCTCTCGATAAGACACAGGTAATTAGTAAGGAAATTAGTCCTACCTGTCAATTAACATATTTTAAAAGCTGAGATTTCACAATTCTACTGTCAATTATATAACCTTCCTCTAGATAAAGAGAATCATCTGATTAAACTGTAACCCCTACATACACTTCCCTCAGAAGCCTGAATGAGTTTTATTTCCTTCCAATGCGTAAATTACTAGTAGAGAGCTGATGATGTTCAACTGAAGTCCATATGAATGTTCAAGTGCTCTTACAAGTGGAATTCTCATAGCCCAGATCACATTTATGTTGGACTGGCCTCTCCAGAAGGCAGATGAAAATAGGTGGACAGAGTAACATTACCCTTGCCTTTGCCACACTCATTTGTTCCTTTAAACTGTTAGGAAAGAAACCTTATGGATGATGATGATGATGGAATGATAGTATGGGAAAGGAATCTACAATTTAATGTAATATATATATATTACATATATATATATATATAACTTTTCTTGTAGATTGTTTTCATCCCAAAGCAATCATATCAAGGTAAACCCAACCCAAGGCCATCAAGCTGAGTCTGACTCCTAGCGGCCCCCTGGGGCCGAACAGAACGCCTGGCAGAGGACAGTAGAACTGCTACCTTTACAGAAACAGAACACAGCATCTTTCCCTTGCAGAGCCACGGTAGCTTCACACGCCAGTCTTCCTGGTAGCAGCTTAGTGGTTAACTCCTGCGCCACCAGAGGGCCATTACACCAAGGCAGAGCATCCGGCTTGTTGGCCATTTATGAATACATAGTGCATAGGGAGAAAAGTAGCTTTTCTTTTTGAAAAATCCATAACATATGTTTATCCATAATTAAGTTATAGTGCTTTCAGAAAGCTCTCTATGTAACGAGAATATCCTTTAGTTTCAGTATGATTCACTTTTCAAGTTTCTTATCCACATGGAAATAAGAAAATTATATTCTTTATATGCTGGTTTAAAGAACTAAACAAAAATTAAGTAGTGAATTGCCTAAACATTATTCTCTTTTAATGAATTATGGTGTTTCTTCAAAACCTGTTCTTTTTAACATGTCACTTTATAGTACTGTAATTATTATTGATTAAACTTAGAAACAGAATGGCTAAGGATCAATTATATATGTTTTCCCTATTTCTTTTGGGTGGTTGGCAAGGCAGGTTAGTGGCATTATTATCTTAAAAAGACGTGCTCTCCCTTTCTTTTACCCAAATATTCAAGTTCATTAAAATTATAAATACATGGATTCAGACTTGGACGATTAAGTAAGGAACGTTGAGCACCTCCAAAAGAATACGAAGCCTTGGTAGCAAAATGGATTCTGGGTCGCACTGCTAAATGCATGGTAAGAGGTTCAAAGCCACCCGCAACTGCGGGGAGAAGTATGATGCTTTCTAGTCCCAAAAAGATCTAAAGTCACAGAAACCCAGAAGAGCAGTTCTGCACTGTCCTTCAGGACTCACTGAGTCGGAATCAACACAGAGGCAGTGATTCTGTGTCTGACCCATAAAAGAGAGACTTCGTGGCACAGTGCATGCATGCTCAGCTGCTAACCAAACGACCAGTGGTGCCAACCTTCTCCCGGTTTCACAGGAGAGACAGAGCAGTCTCCTTCAGTAACGATTACAGCTCTGCAAACCCTAAGAGGCAGTGTCCCTGGGAAACGTAGCTTTAACATTCAGGCACACTAACTTTTCACTGCATAAACATGACGAGTGCTCCACCTTCTCCTACCTTCTCCAGAGGAATTCTCTGTGGAGTAAAACAAAATGTTGATAAGAGGTGCTGCTCCATCCCACATATATTTCTTAGATCTGTTACAAGATAGAAAATGCTGGCAAAACAGGGAGGGTAAAGGGAGAATGGGTAGGAAAGAGGGAACCGATTACATGGAACTGTGTGTGACCTCCTCCCTGGGGGACAGACAAC
>NW_022107431.1:55942459-55949644 GCF_000313985.2 Echinops telfairi | reverse complement strand
AAAAAAAAAAAAAAAAAAAAAAAAAAAAAAAAAAAAAAAAAAAAAAAAAAAAAAAAAAAAAAAAAAGAAAATGCAAGCAAATATCTGCTATTCTATAAATTCTTTTTGGAGGGTCCTCACTCTGTCCACATGATCATATCTCTGAGTCAGTTGACCTTACTCGGGCAAGAACTGATTAGCCTGGAAAGCACATTTTTCAATCCAATGGCCAACCTTTTTTCTGCAAAAGCAGAAGGTTCCCAAAGTACTGTGCCAATTCTCTAGGCTTACACTGGGACTTTAGGTCCTTTGTCCCATGATTCACAGAATCTAATATTCAGACGCACTCAGACTAAAAACCCCATGAAAAAATTCATGGCCTCATTGGATTCCCCTAAACGAGGGTGTCTGCAAAGAGCATGCTAATCTCTGTTTTAACTAATACAGTCATTTATATTTAAATACATAGAGTTTTAATCTATAGGAAAAGAAACACAGCAGGTACTGATAAAACCTGCTGCTGTCCTTACTTTAAAGTTTCATCAAAGAAAGACCTCATCTCTTGGATATTTTTCATCTTTCATGGAAAATCTATTTTCTAGAAGAACCCCAGTTTGACTAATTTGGAAAGTTATATGGCATAACTCAGGTAGTTAGAGATAAAACTTTCTTTTTTTGGTGCATCTCATAATGATTTAAAATTTAAGCTATTTTTTTCCATTGTTCTTTATTAGTATACACCTATACTGATCTAGTAGCATAATCTATAGATGGAAGAATATGAATTATAGATTAATGTTCACCATCATTAAATGAAAGCATTTTCACTCACTTTTCTTCCTTTTTATAATCCTTTTTCTGTTTTAAATATCACTTATTAATCTAACTTTTAGAATAATTCTGTTTTCTGAGGAGTTTCTTATATTTATTAGATGTATGAAACTATCCTAACCTTGAAGAATATAAAGGAGGTTCTTTCCTTTTACAATTCTTAAAACATTTTTCTGCCAAGAATCTGACAGAATAGTTACATTGTAAAACAACTCATAGGATTTAGTGAATAATAACTGTGAATCAGAGTTATGAATAGCTATGAACTCAGGCAGCAAATTGTGTGTAGTCCCAATACGGGGAAGAACAGTTTTCCCTGGAATGTGAAATCGGGGAATCTTCCACTAGAAGTATCCATTGGCAATGCGATATTATGCTATTAGAAGCTTTTTCCTCTTCCATCAGAGCAGGCCAGAGGAAGCGCCACACGGAGGTGAGTTGCTGGCTACCTGTGGTTGACGCCGTCCCTTCAGCCACTGTTCTATTTCGTTTCTCTTTCCTGGTCTCTCTTCCTATTTCTTCCTTTTCTCAAATTTACTTTTCAGGTCCAAACCCAAACCTGTCTCTTACTGTTTGCAGAAATGTTTTATGTAAAATTCTAATTCAAGCTGCCAATAATAAGCAATTTTTTTTTCTGTATGCTAAGACAGAAGAAAAAAAGAAGTAGCTTCCGATAGTGAAATTAGATGTGCAATTAGACTTGCATAGCAGGAGCCATGTAAGAAGAGAAGAGTTTCCTCTGCCCAAATTACACTGCAGCACATGCAAGGCTGCTGAGAGATGAAGCCAGAACTCTCTAGATTCCATATTTTAAATGTGAGGGTATTTTAAAGACAAAACTTGTTTTGGTATCCAAAGAACCAAGCAAACAAGCAACAACACAAAATACCTGGCAACAAATAGGAAAGTTATGAACTATATTCATCCCTTATTTTGATAATATTACATCTGTGATTTTTTTATTAATCATATCATTTAATAACACTATGTGTTTCCATTAACACTATGTGTGTGCTCTACTTATGTATGCATCATAGTAAGCATATGTTTATCTATGATAAGCCATAATCTATAATCCTCAGATCTGCAGAGCACAGGAGGAGAGGTGAAAGAGTGATATGGGATAGAGTGTATGGCAAATACAAGGGAGTTTCAAATAGTTCATGGAAAAATTCCACTCTCCTTCACTTCTACTTTTCCATGAACTTTTTGAAGCCCCCCTCAACCCATACTCACAAAGTCACAAAAATATCTGTGGGCTATATTATAACAAGGGTAAATAGAATAGATTCTTGAAGATGTGTGTGGAATATTATGTGGGTCCAAAAGACATTGTACCAATGTCATTGGGATTTCCTCCAGTCTAACCTTGTGCTTTGGTATCTTAGAGTTCTTCTACATCACTGAGTTTCATTGTTTATTTATGTGGCTTTTTTGTTGTTATTGCCATTTTTGTGTTTTGCTTCCAATCATTTCAAAATAGTCACACTCGAACAACAGGGCTAAGTGACAGTATTGTGAGTTACTCAGATGCTAGAACTTCTTTCTTGTCACTAATTTTCACAGTAAATTAAGACCGTCTTCATTTTGCAATTAACCTGCCACTACACTATTTGTCACAAGAACCCCTTGAGCTCTGTGATGACTCAAAAATTAAAAAAAATTAAAACCTAAAATTCAAACGGATCAAATCCGAGTAATATAGACTAGCTGTCCAGATTCCTCCAAATGCATGAACTCTTTTAAAGCCTTTCACTTTTTCAAAGCCTTTCAGGAACATAGCTGTACTCAGCCATATTATTCTCAATACACAAGAACTGCATTTTCAAATGCAAAATGAAAACATAAGCTGGCTATTAGATTTCACTTGTTTAAGAAGGAAACTAGATAGGAAATCTCCCAGACCATTCCCAACACAACTAAGGCAGAATACGCATACCAGTTGTCACAGAGTCCATTAAACTCAGAGCATCCTCATGCGTGCTGGGCTGTAACTGTGCTTTGGAGGGTTTTCAATGAATACCTTTTCAAAGGAGGCTTTCTGAGGATTTTCTTCCAAAGCAATTCTGGGTGGAATCAAACCTTTAACCTTTTGATGAACAGTCAAGTGTATTCCGCATTTGCACCACCCAGGATCTCTGCAGCTTATCTAGTGGCTGCGGAATGCAAATGTGATTTGGTAACAAGCTGTACTTAAGGCAGTACTGTTGTGATAGTACTTCTGGTATGACCTAAAATGGTCAAGGTGTGAGGGACCACAACATTCAACAGTCCAGGTCTCCAAACAAGGTTGTCATACAAATACAAAGGCAATCAACCTGGAGAGCAGAGAACATGTGCCCATCTCCTCTCGCCAGGCTTATTTCATGGTAGAAAGAACACTGTGCATGCAATAAGAAAGGGCACAACCCAAGGAGGCACATACAAATCCACATTAAAACACAAGTCAATTAAAATTATACTATATAAAACAATAAAAACGACAATTTTGAGATGATGCAGTACGGGACAGTTTTGAGTCTGTTATACATAGGGTCTCTATCCATCGGAACCAACTCAACTGTATCTAAGAACAACAATATGTAAAACAATTAAATAATCTTGAATAATTAACATTTAATAATTAACATTTAATTAGCAATCAAATTTTATTAGCTTTTTGTTGTGAACTGGATGAAGGTTCTTGGGATTTTTTTGTCAAGACATAGAATCTGGGGTAATAAAGGCTTGAAGTTAGACAAGCGGCCAATCTAGCTGGGAAGCAACAAAGCTCACATGGAAGAAACACACCAGCCTGTGTGATCACTAGGTGTCGATGAGATCAGGTATCAAGGTATCAGGCCTCAGAAGACCCCCAAAACACAATCATATCTATGCCAACAATGGGGGTTGGAGTGGAGACCCAAAGCCCATCTGTAGGCAATTGGACATCCCCTCACAGAAGTACCGGACAGGTCAGTCAGGGTGCAGTATAGCACAGATGAAGCACATAACGTTCTTTATTTGCTCTCCACTCCCACCACCACCTGCCACCGCCCCACTATCTTGACTCCAGATCCACCTTACAAATCTGGTTAGACGGGAGCATGTACACTGGTCATATAAGAGCTCTCAACACACAGAATCCAGAACAGATAGACTCCTCAGGAGCTGTTATGGTAGTAGTGATACCATGAGGGTAGGGGGACGTGGAGGGGGGACTAATTGCAATAATTGAGGCATAATAGCACCACCACCACCCTCGCCCCACACCAATTGCCATCGAATTCCAGCACACAGAAACCTACGTTAATTCAGGAAACATTGATAGTGAGGAAGAAGAACCTGAATCCGACATTGATGAACTTTTGAACGCATTTTTTAGCGTAGTTTTTCATCCGATAAATGAAGATATTATGTTAGATGTATTTTCTATCCCTTCTTTGACAATACTATTTTTTTAAAGAACAACAGTCATTTTATGACACAGCATGATTTAAGTAATTTTGTACTGTTGTGTAATAAGTCATGGTGGTGTCTTTCATAAAGCAAAATAAGTAGTTTTTGCATTGGCAACATTTTTTTCTCCTGTTGTATATAGTAAGGAGGAGGAGGTTGGTAGGCCTTAACGGCAGGAAGATTACTTTCCATGATCCCGAGATCTGAAGAAATAGATGGTGCCCAGTTACCACTGCCAAATTCTCTGAAAGGAATCACATTAGGTGGTCTTGGATAAGGAGGTGAAAAATATGGAACAAAACTCAAAATCATAAAAAAGCCAGGCTTAGTCGGTGAATAGAGATCGGTAAACCCCTGAGACGTGCCACTTATCACCTTTGAGATCTGGAAAAGAGCCTACCCCCAGAGTCTAATTTTCAGCCAAACAATACACAGGCAGGCCTACATGGAGAACAATAAAACTAGTGAGGTATGAATACATTAAAACAATCAACTGTTTTATATCAAAGGGCAGCATTTACTCAAGAACCAAAGTTTAGAAAGGTTCATGAGGGAGTCATGGAAACGGGAAATATTAGGAGGTAGTGGAATGTGAGGTGTTTCATTGTGGAGCTTGCAATCAATGAGAGAAAACAAAAGGTCTATGAACGGAAGTATAAAAAACTGGTCTGCTCTGCAAAGCTTCACCCAAAAATAACATTTCATAATTAACGTACAATGCTGCCTCACACTCAAAGCCCACTCAAAATCCCACTTTGATGCCAGAACAAGAGGAGGCTAAATCTTCTTTCCTTAGCCTACCTTGCATGGGGGAATCAGGTAAAACTCACCTCTCCTCTAGACATTGAGAGCCGTGTGCAGCAAGGAGGTCGCAGAAGCTTTGCCTTTTCTTTTAAAGGGGCCCTTTGAAGCCCCCCCCCCACCCATTCTTCATAATCTTATCAATGTGGCTGTGAGACCTGGAGCGAGACCATACAGCAAAAAGCCGCATACTCCACCAATGGTGGTACATATTGTATCCAGCTGCTTTCTTATCACACCGTAGCACAGCTGATGAAATAATGCCATCATTCATGATATCCAGTTTTAATGGATAAGGGAGAACCAGCCTCTACCATGAGTCAACCCTGCCTTTATTTGTTGCTTAAAGTATTACTAGCCTGTATCTATTTTTTCCACATTCACACTTACTTACATTCCATGCCCTTTTCTCATCCTTCCAGTAAATCTTTACTTTAAACTCCACCCTTTCTCCCCCTGAAAAGGAGAGGGGGCTTCTATCATGGAGAACTTCCATTACCTTATCATTTCATTTTTTCATAAACTTCCTTGAAGCCCCCTCATACATGTTCTTCTTCAAATCCTTTCAAAGCACAATTAGCAAAATTCTCCCCATACATAAAATGCATAAGGTTCCAGGCTGCTCTATTCTCTATTTACGAGTAGCCTGGCCAGGCTCTCTGAGAGTCATTAGAAACCTGAAAAGTATAATGATGTCAAAATCTATACCAGAACTAACTCTCCAGATTCAGGCGATTTATTCAAATCTAACCTATTTAGACTATTAATCCAGAGATCCAGAGTCAGGCAGGAGCCAGGAAAAGTACGGATGAACAGGAGTGATCCTCTCCTTTGGGAGTTCCCAGCCTCATCAGAGACAGTCACAGAACACTGCAAGGTGGTAAACACGTAACATGCCATGGAGGGAGACAGTTCTCCGGCTTTGGGGAGGATGAAGGTTCATCTTCCTGAATGAGTCACCGGTGTCTTCTTGGCAGATCAGCCCTTGGAGACGGATGACGAGCAGAAATCTGTTAGACATCTGTTAGTAGGAAGCCATGTCAGACAGGACAGCTGCATGAGCAGTGAAGCGCCCAGGCAGGGTCAGGCAGGGGCTGAAAGTTATCACGAAGGGAGCCTGAGCAGAAGCCACAGTGTGGCAGAAGATGCAGGCTGGCCGGGGATACAGGCACAGCTTACAGGAAGTGAGGATCCAGTTTTATAGGCAAAAAATATATGAGGTGTTTTAAGCATTAAAAACCCTAACATATGCCAAGAAGTATGTTTTAACGCACTCGTAGAACATAAAAGGAAATATGTATCTAATCCATCTAGTCTGACACAGAGGAACAATTCTGCAGTACTAGATGCACACCCCAGCTTTTACCGTTTCCAACATTCAACTTTTAAATGGACCGACTCAGCCCCGGATGGCATCATCTGGACAGCTGTCGGTGACAGTGTCCCGGGTCCTTAGTGGGGATGGTGAGGGTGGTGTGTGATTACTGGGAGGATCTAAGCTGGGAAAGCCCTCACCATTTTAGTCCTTGGCGCTCGATGACAAGCGCTCTACTGTATTTCCTATTTCTCCTCTTCTTCCTTGCCACACGGTGATTATATTGAGAACACATTTGAAAACAAAAGGTTGGGCGAGAATTCCAACAGGTGCAATTAATGTCAAGTGCCCCGGCAAGTGGCTTTGCTTTCCTGCTGCCTGCTCCACCTGCTGCCTCCCGTGGCTGCTTTCTTAATGCTGCGTCCATCTGTTGAAAACGCACATCCAGAAGTCATCATTTTACATCCTGAGAGGCATCTGAACCCTCTTCTCATTCCTTTTAAGAGTCATACTGTAGAGGCACAATTAGTTAAGTGTTGTGATGCCACAGGGATCAAGCACACCGGTTCCTCGTCGCACTCAATCTCTCAAGGTTCGTATTCAAGAGTTGGAGAGATCAAAAACAAAACAAAAGGACTTCATCGTCTGCTTTGCTTATAAGTAGAAAGGTATGTGCCAGGAATGGAGGTTTTCTTCTCTTGCTTCAATACAAGCTAAAAGTATATATATATATATATATATATATATACTTAATGATGTGATGAGATTCCAATGACCACATGCTTATATAAAACTCAGACGTCGGGATTTCTTTTATATAT
>NW_022107431.1:55940272-55942359 GCF_000313985.2 Echinops telfairi | reverse complement strand
TATATATATATATATATATCCCCACCTCACTTAATGATGTGATGAGATTCCAATGACCACATGCTTCTATAAAACTCAGACGTCTGTCGGGATTTCTTTTTCTTTTCATATTCCTGTTTCCAGACCATCCCTTTCACCAGAGTGATTTTTAAGGTAGAAAATAAGAGCGCAGGAGTAACAACAGCTAAGGTTTCCTGCTGCGCTCAGTTCTGGAGCGAGCTCGCGCATGGATTACTTCTCTAGAGAAAGAGGCTTGTGAAGCAAAGCTAGCTGGTTCACTGCAGGGCACGCGGCTCAACCGGTGACCTTCCTCCTCAGAGTTCCCCTCACCAGAGCAACCTCGACGACTCCACTGCCACCCCTGAAAGTCCTGAGTTCAGGTCCTGGGGGCTACTCTCTCCAAGGTTAGGGGCTACCTTCTGGGAGGAAACTTCAGGCCCAGTTCAGCTCACTTTGAGATGGCATTAAAATCCCCTTTCTTCCAAGCACTCTCTCTGATATCTCTTTTTACCTCCTTTCCATCTCAGAGCGATTTTGACCTTCAGGGCCTTAGCCACAGCGAAGCTGACAACACTTCATAAATATTGCCTTGCAGATTGGTTCCGTGTTGGACAGTGATCATTAGGCCTGCGGTTCAAAACCACCTGCCTCTCTACAAGGGAAAGACAAACCTCTACTCCCTTTAAGAGTTACAGTCTTGGAAACTCACAAGGGCAGTTCTACACTGCCCTACAGGGTCACATTAAGTCAAGATTGACTAGATAGCAGTCTGTGCGACTGCCCAGAAGCCATGCCCATGCAGGAGGGGCCAGCACAGCAAATGAACATAGTGTCCCTAGTCGCAGGAGGGCAAGAACGGTACAGACCAGCTTCCTGGGGAGTGCCTGAAGACCCTCTGTAACAGGCAATGCTCTACCGCCATGGCCTACCATGCCCACAGCTTCATTGATGTGCAAAATAATCGAAGGTGTTTTTTCATAGTAAATGTGAAATGTTAGATAATCAGATAGGTGTATATTATATGTAATATGTGTGTCTATGCACACATACAAACAGCAACACACATGTTAACTACAGAAGGGAGTTTCAAAAAGTTTAAAGAAAAATGGAATTTAAAGCTACCAATTTGCATTTGATACTACATGGGCTCACCATGAGTCTGGATGACTCAATCGCATGGGTTTTGTTGGGTTGTTAATGACATGGGCATATGTGCAAAGGAGCCATGGTGGCATCGTAGCTAAAGCACACAGTAGCTAATCGGAAGAGTAGTAGTTCTGTGTACCAGCCACTCTACGGTTCAAAAACGTGGTACAGATGTAGAGCCTTGTAAGCTCTATGGGCTGTTCTACTCTGCTTTAAAAGGTCAAGATCAGGGGCCCTCAAACTTTTTAAACAGGGGGCCAGTTCACTCTCCCTCAGACCCGTTGGAGGGCCTGACTACAGTTTAAAAAATATATGAACAAATTCCTATGCACACTGTGCATATCTTATTTTAAAGTAAAAAAACAAACAGGGCAAAAACACCCAGTGGGTGGATAAATGTCCTCAGCAGGCCGCATGTGGCCCGTGGGCTGTAGTTTGAGGACACCTGGTCAAGATAATTCATGCAAACTTAGCAGCAATGGGATTGATTTGGTATACTTATTTATATCTGTGCATTTGTATGTTAGCATATATATAAACGATTTTTCTTTTATAGACTGTTTCATCATGTTTAACATTGGATGGTGAGGCATTGGCCACATTTAACTTCTGTAGTCCACCCATGCCTTTAGGCAGAAATGAAAAGCCACAAGAAAGGGTCTCCTTGCACCATCTCTGACCAAAAGGACTTCAAACATCAGTGAGGACAAGATAGCAACAATGGGAACAGTAACAGAGCAGAGAGCAGCAGAGGAAACAGAGGGAAAGAATTGTGTTCCTTTAGTGCGGAAATAGTGTGTGCTCCTGCTCCTATCAGTAATCTCAGCTAGAAGCCATGAAGAAAGGAATCTAGGAAACGAATTATATTCACAACTGAAAATAATGGAAGGAGTTTTGTCCCTGAGGAGTATCTGTAACTCCTAGAGTTACAATGACTTCAC
>NW_022107431.1:55936741-55940172 GCF_000313985.2 Echinops telfairi | reverse complement strand
CTTATGGTATCTCTACTTCCATTATTGTTCCTGAGGGATTTATCTGTCCTGGAGTCCATGTGTCGAGAGCGCTACAATGACTTATTTTATTGTCTGTCTTGCCTATGTCCTGTGAATTCCTGAGCTCCAGCGAAAATCTTCACAGGTTTCCCCATAGTTCCCTCCTTCTGTGTTCACTCCCAGCCCCACCAGTTTCTCAGACCATATCTGCTATGTCAAACTCCTCAAAAGTGCTTTTCGGAAGGCTAAGGTAAATGGAAAGGTGTTAGACAAGGCACCAGATGACTTGACATGGCACCACGCCATGTATGGGCTCGCTGAGAGGTCACTGGTGTTTCTGCCCTCCAGGAGCCTTCACCGACGACATCAGCGGAGAGTTACCCAGTCATCAGAGGCATTGGCAAAGACGAAAATGTTCACACCAGACCTCTATATGGCAGCGATTTATTGGCTTCCTGGGTATGTATGTAAAACCCAACTGTGTAATGCAAAAATATTTATGCAAACATGATATGAGCCTAATAGAGCTTTCAGCTCCTGCAAGATTAAAAATCCCTAAGTAATGTATACTGTGTGGGTGGGTGTGCACACATGGACACTTTTTCCCCCTCAAAGGTATGCCTGGAGAATTATTTTCTTACCTTAATTTTTAAAAAAATGATAATTTTTAGATCTCATTTAAAAATTGCATGTCACTTTTCTCCTTAATTTAATAATCCCTTGGTCAATATTTTAATATATTAATTCAGAGGACTTTATTAGTACCCATTTCTAACCACAAGAATTACTGAGAAGCTGAAAGCCAAACTAAGACCTTTATATAATGGCTATAAAATTTAGCAAGAAAGCAGACAAGATTATCCCATAGGAAATTCTGGGGTCATGGTACACTTAAGTCAGCTTTAAATTGGTATCTCTCTGTACAGGTTACCCTGACTGTTAACCTCTTGAAATTGTATGCAACATTTTGTGCACATGTCTGTACTAGGTATAGGGCCCATAGATTTAATCAACTATCTCAACCCCCCACGTTCAGAGCAATTTTATTGTTGGATAGCTGATCCATTTGAATGTGTGTGTAAGGGTGTGAGGACAGTGGTAGATGGGGTCTAGGATTACTATGATGGCGGCATGGCTCAAAGTACCGGCAAATTGCAAATGATGTTTGTCCAGAGAGGTCTCAGGAACACCTGGGACAGTGTTTCTCAGTGTACGTGATCATACCGCCTAGGGGGCCCTGGAATGATCCATCGCTGCAGGGAAGCAGAAAAAGCAGATATTTATACTTTAGCCTGGATTGTGGACTATGGTATAAAATTTTTAATTGCTAGGGGAGCACTGGGTAATTTTTTTGAAAGTAAGTTTGGGAACCTGTGATTCTGGGAGAAAGGCACATGCCGTTCTTCCTATTCAAGAATGACTAAGTTAGCAGCGTGGGCTGCATAGGCACAGTCGTGTCACGCCCTCCCGGATCAGAGTGAGCAACAACAGCATTCACTACCCAAGGAAACTCCAGAAGCACTGCAGCAAAGCAAAAAGGGGGGAAAATGCAACTGGAGCGATGAGAAAAAAGAGAGTAAGCGGGCAAGGATGCAGGTGGGAATATGTAGAACATAACTGCTTTTCTGCTTTTTCCTTTTAGAAAAAGGTACAGTGGTAGGATGCTATGTGTGATTACAATGAGGAGGCCTAGATAAAGGATTTATTTCACCTACTAGATCTTTCTGTGGCGATGGCAGACTGCCAACCCTAGATCTCCTTTTTTACCTATAATGTGGAGTTTACCGTCTACTTGCCTCTGATTGAGGAACATGGACAATTGAAATTTAGAAAGTACACTCTTATTATAATATCAATTTTTAAAGTATGATTGTAATTTTTGTCCTCTTTTCTCTTTCATCTGCCTCTTATTTTTTTTCTTCTCAAGAATATATGTAGTATCAAAGTAAGTGAAAGAAATCCTCCTCCACCACCACACACACACACACACACACACACACACACACACACACACACACACGGAAATGTTTCTCTGATGGTAGAGTTTGAGCTAATCAAGCAGGTGGGTAGGGTGGTTACTTGACGGGATTTAGGAGGGAAGTGGCTCAGTTCTCCTTAAAATGAGTAAAGGTATCACTTATTCCAGTTACAGTTAACGGAGGTCTTACGTTGACCTCTAGCCGAAACAAATGCCCTTTGGAACGTAGTGAAAGGCGATGGAAACACAGATCATCCTATAGTGATCATTCTTGAAACTTCAGAGGATTTTAATCTGTATTATCTTTAGAAATTGGAGGGATTTTATAAGGTGTATGCAAATTAGTTGTTTTACTATTTAAGTAAAAATCAGCTTACTTTATATGGGCAATGTCATGAGAGGTGGATCCATGTCTGTATGTCTCATCAGAGTGGCCAGAACACCCAGCACTTGGCATAGAATAAGCCACAGCCAATGAATGAGATCTGACTCACAGCGACCCTGTGGGTTTTCTAGACTACATCTCAGAGGCAGACAGCTTCATCTTTTGCCTGAGGTTTAACCCACGAACTTCCAGCCCAATGCATAACCTACAGGTGCTCAATAAATATTTGTTGAGTGGAAAATAGCCTTCTATGTTGGAAGGCACATTTTAAAGGCAATGGTCTTGATCCTCAGAATGGTTGTGTTTGATATAGGACAGGTAGAACGGCCTTTGTGGCTTTTCAAGGTTGTAAATCTTAACACGATCAGATTTTTCCAAGGAGCTGCTTCTGAGTCCTAACTACTGATCTTTTGGTTGGAAGACTCCTGAAATTGCTCCAGATCTGCAGGACTTTCCAGATAGCCACAGGAACCAGAATCATGCCCGTTTATATCACAGTTTTTGGTTTTTTTTTGTGCCACCAGGTGGCACAAACCACAGTCAAGATCAAATGGGTTATTTTAGCAGTCAATCTTTGGGCCAAACGGTTGCACTAGTTAATTTACTATTAATTTTATTTGTTTCCCCAAAGTGTAGACTAACAATTCAAGCATTAAGAATGTTTTGAGCTCCTCTTACTAGTTTCGTTTGGCTTTATTGTATACCAATAATACCAATAATATGAGAGTAGATGCAATACGAGAAATCAAAACAGATTATTATGTGAATTCAAAGGAGGGAGAGAAGACATCTGATCGGAGGAAAAAGGGAATGAATCATGGGTAAAGCTCCATTTGGAATCTGCCTTGAGAACGAGATAGGAGTCTGAGGAGGTGAAGCAAGATTCCAGTACAGGCGATGGAATGAATAGAAGCATCAAAGTGGCTACTCGGACGGAATTGGGAAATTAAGCAGTAATCTAGTTTGGCACTATCACAAGGTGTGAGTAGAGAAATGAGGCACAATGGAGGTTTTAAGGAATAAATATAGATCACAGAGAGATGCTCTATCTAGTAAGGAGGTTGAGCC
>NW_022107431.1:55858003-55936641 GCF_000313985.2 Echinops telfairi | reverse complement strand
GGGGGGGGGGCGGTGGCGGGATATAGGTCTTAGACCATGGGGCAAGGAGCAGGTAACTTGAACAAACAAATGTGACAATTTCCATGTCAAAATTTCCAGTTGTAACCTCTTATTCAAGCTACAGCTTTTAATTACTCTAAGGATCTTCCTTATTATGTACCTCTCAAAACTTGCCCATCACCTGTCATTTGTTTGGAGACTTTGGCAGGTATAAATGGTTAACAGGCTTTGCTGCTAAGCAAAAGGTTAGAGGTTTGGGAACTAGGTGGTGGTACCTGAGAAGAAAGACATTTAGAACTAATTTCTGAAAGATCCATCATTGAAAGCCATATAGTGTTCCGTTCTGTTCTGACACCTATGGGTTGCCATCAGCTGGAAGCAACTGGGCTGGTTTCATTATCAATTCAAACTTCCTGTGTGTACTTCTTGAACTTAAAAACAAACAAATGAGAACCGAGGTTGTGTGAGTCTAGCTTGGATATTCGGCATCCCTGGTGACTCAGTGACACTCCTGGCTTCAATGAGTAAATAATGACTGCAATAGGACCTAGAAGATTGTCACGCCAGGGAATTCTCGTGCCAAGGAGTGGACAGGTCTTCCAAATATACCAAGTTATTCTGATCACTGAGTGAAGTTTAGGTCCAAGACATGGCAGCATTCTGCATAAATGAAAAATTGGTAACAGGGACTCAGTTACTGAAAAAAAAAAATTCTAAGAACTGGCCTGAGCAATATAGTTCAGGTGAAAAAGTATTACCTGGTGTGAAAATGACCTAGAGGAACCATATCTCACCTCTTCTGGCTCCCTTCCTGCCATGAGGCAGAGGTCAAACCCGCCTTCAACCCCATCCTGCTTTACCTAGTCTGACACCCACTGTTCCTTCCATAGCACTCTATTTCGAGGCTGGGTTCCATAATGCGTGCCAAGATCTTCGCAGAACTCACAAAGCTAATAATTACGGGAGTTTATTAGGAAGGTTAATAGGTTACCACAAGTCAGGATCAGTACACACTAAGGATACAGTCATGGGGCCACATGCCTCTTCTTAGCCAGTAACCAAATCTCTGTTCCTCAACCACTTAGCCAGCAACCAAACAGTCATTGATCCACGTGCCTCTTCTAAGCCAGGAACCAAATCTCTGGTCCTGATCCTGTCTGCCATATTGTCCCTTGGTCTCTGCCTCCATGGGCCAGAAAGCTAGCTGCCTGCTGCTGGACCTCAGGTTCACAGTCCTGGTGTTGCTCCTCTATTCTGTCTCATGGTCTCCTTGATTTGGGCTCTGGTCTTGACCTGACTCCTTTGCTCTGCCGTATGATCTCCATGCCACAGCCTGTGGTGCCTCTGGTCTCAGCCTCCATCACTTCAGACAGACATCTTTACTGGGCTTCACTGGTGGCTCTTCTCCCAGCTGTCCTGACATTTCATATATATATGAATATATATATATATATATATATGGATATATATATATCCAGAGGAGTGGCAATGAAAACTGACCTATCCCCTTTATGGGTGTTAAACATGCCTTATTTGCATGGTCTCATGGAATAATTTGGCAGGAGTTCCAGAGACATCGGTAGAAGAGCCATATTAAGAAATTTCACCCACATACATAGGACAAGAACTCTAATTTAAACAAAATAATAAGAAACCAATGATAACTATAAAGCGAGAACACAAGCAACAACCAGCAGCAACAATGATAAACTCCAGTTGGTGGAAACATTTTTAACTTAGGTCAGGAGGTAAGAAATGCGCTCCGGCCTCAGATAAGTTTTCCTGGGGTTGTCCTAGATCCCAGGACAAGAGAGTTGCTTAGTTAGCTTCACAGCAGCATAAGGAGACCTGGATGTTATCCAGGGTATAGGAAAGAAGGCAGGCAACATCCTAATCCATTGACATTTTCTCAAAAATTATTTTTCAAACCTTCAGTCGCTTGTGTAAATCTCTTAAATGTCCTTTCTAATTCTCTATGCCCTTTTAAAAAATAAAATGAAATTGAGGTGTAATATAGATGTGGCAGGTGCTAACGTCTGTGCAGCAAGCTACTTGGAGGTCAAGTTTTACAACATCGAGCAGCGATGAGTGGGATCCACATTCAAGACTTCAGAAGCCTTTCCTAGCTTTCTCAGAGAACCTCAGGTGCTGATCCTGGCCAGCGATGCTAATTAAATATAATGAAAGTAGAAGAGGTCCAGAAAAAGAATGCAGGGATGGTTAGACAGGTGTATACGAAGGATGGATTGCTGACTTACTTACTGAACTAGGTGCTACGAGAACAAAGAAGATAAAAATTGATGGCAGAGCCAGGTTTGAAATAAATAAAAGAAAACAAAATTGATATAGGTGTTTTTTAATGCACACAATGCATTCCTAGAAATCACACCATAAAACAGCTTGTATTCTCCCCTAGGAGTAATTTTGTAATTGGATGTTGTGTTCCTGAACAAGGATTCATTTTCAAATAAATCACAGATATGATCAACAATATGCTATAAAAGCAAAGATAGAACAAGGTTTGGCCTCTGTAATAATTTAAAATATCATCATTATGTTTCTCATCCTATAAAAGGGGCATAAATGAACAGTACGTGTGGATTATGCCAGGGGCCCAGGTGTCCTATAAATTACAAACACCACACATACTAATAAAACTTTGTTGCCTCATAAATTAGACTGATGTAAAAATTAATATGCTAGTTCTAGTAATATTATTTAAACATTTAATCATCAACATTGCCTGCCTTCTCAGAATTCAAATACATTCTTTTGGATAGGTAATATTTGAACATCAAACCTGCCAGGCTAGAATTTTCTGTGGAGATATGCTCTTTTATGTACTTTTTGTTTATGGATCTGTTGAAATGTATATAATGTTAACTATGTGACAGTATGTTATAAACACATATTTTAATCCACCAACATTTTTTTTAACTGAGAAATGTGAGGCACTGAGAGTTTAGCATCTTCGGCTGTGTACCCATTAAGATAGAGTCAGGATTAGAGCCCATCAGGCAAACTACTACTCTCTGCTCACTGCTTCTCAGAACAATAGAGTATACTGTCAAAACTTTAACAAATGGAAGCATTCTAATAACATTAAAGGTGGGATCATTCCTTTCAAAAGGCTCCTTCAAGTTTTCTCATAAGGATTTGAATGGAGGAATCTCAACTGAGTCTAGAGTTGTACTTTCTCCCATACCATTTCCTGATGCCAAACACATTAAAAATTATCCAAGAGATAAAAGTGGATCATGAAACAGCCTCCTGAAGAGCATATCAAGTGAGCCTGCTGAGTGTGCTATGAAAGTCCTTAGCACTAATGAGATTGGAGCTATGGTATGCATTGAGCACCAGAGCTGCTTCACCAGCCAAATCATGATTTAGCCTCCCCTGGTACGATACCTTCCTGAATGAAACAAGAGTCACCCACCATTATATACACTGACCACAAGAATAAGATCTCACTGAGTTCAACAATGAAACTATAGAGTCATCTAGCAATGAAGGGGGCTGGGGGAGGGGGATAAAGAGTTCTGCAGTCTTAGAGAATTTGTTACGTGAAGAGATAGTAGAAAATGAAAAGATGAAGTACTTATAAACTTCAGAAATAAAATTATTTTCAACAGCTCTCTTAGAAAACGCTGATGGTTAATTTTATATTAACCATCAACTTAACTGAAGTACGGTGCCCAGCTCTTTAATCAAACACTAATTTAATTGCTAATATGAAGTAGTTAAATGTTGCAGGGGAACAGGTTTTGCAAAGCTAAATATGGCTACAGTCTTTTGCTGCTATCTCACTTCCACTTGCGAAGTCACTTTTCTGGAACATTTGCTCGGGTGGCCCTGGAAGTCTAGGACCCTGGCAGTCATCTCTGTTTCCACTGCCAACCAGGACTGTGTGTCAGCAAGCAATCCCTTAAATTAAATTCTTCTATGCCTTCTTCCATCTCTCCGCACCTCAGGGCAAATTCCAAGTTACAGATCTCTGCCCAGATCATGGGTAAGCCAGCCTGGAGACTTGGCTGATAGGGGAGCAGCATCATGGGGGCAGAAACCCCAGGGCTACGTGCAGCTCATCTGCTGGGAGGGAACTCAGTGAGCGGTTTGATGTGGTCACAAATGCAGGGAGAGAATCAGATTCTCTGTGGAGCACTGTGACAGCCAGGGAAGGCCAGGACCGTTCCAAGGCATACAACAGCGCGGTGGGAAGCACGTGCCTTCTTGTAATGTGGGAAAGAGGCTAAGAGACTAGGGTTGGCAGTACAATAGCTGACCAGGAATGCCCAATTTGCCACAAAAGCGTGCAAAAGAGCACTACAAGATAAGCTACAGTTAGAAGGGAAGGGTACCCACCATCCCACCATTCCCAAGAGCTCCCTCCAAGAGCAGGGAGAACAGCTCTGTGTGCAAAAATGCAGAAGGGAGAGGAAGCCATTTGGGAAGAGTGATTGGAGAGATACAGCCAGTGCTGCCACTATGGTCTCCCCCTCCATCGGACGGAGCCTCCCCAGAGGCACAGCTGGCTCTGGGCCCTCCCTCTTGCTCAGGCAAAGAAAGCAGCAGAAGTGAGTGAGAGGGGGAAGCCCGCCAGCAAACTCTCACACAGAGGACAAGTGGCAGTCTCCTACCCTTTCTCTTAGCTCTCCCTTCTCCCCTCCTCTCCATTAACCTTTGCTCACGAAACACAAGGAAATCCATTGCCATCCGGTCCAGTCCAATTCAGAGCGACTCTATACCCACAGAGCTGCACAACGTGCCAGTGCCAGGGGCCAGTGTCAGTCAAAAGGATGCGAGGCCCGGTCAGCCAGTGCATGCTTCGTGGCAGAAACGAAGCAGCACTTTACAGACGGCTCCATCTTTCAGCAACACATAAACCTCAGTGAAGCTGAGAGGGTTAGTGAGAAGAGGGTGTGGGCCACAGGAAAACAGGGTAAAGCAACCCTGCGGGACGATGAATATTCTGAACATCCTTTGAAAGGATCCTGAGAATTCAATGGTTGCCTGGCAGGAAAGTAAAAACAACCAATGGAAGAAGCTAAAGCCAGGGCAGTGTCACATCTCCTTGAGGGTCCTGTGCACCAGACTTCCACCACTTGGAACTGTCTCCTGCCTCCTAGTGGACCCCACCCGTAAATAAGCGTAGAACGAGAAGAGACCAGCAGGTGAAACAGAGACCCATGCAGAAGTCACAATACATTGGCCAAGGACGTCCAAACCACAAGAAACAGCTGTTGTTGATCTGATGCACTCTTATCTTTGGAAGCCATATAGATTCTTAGGCCATCCCGTTAGCAGAAAATTCCAGGTGTCACTGAATGTAGTAAAAACAGTCCCCCAACATAACGTTCCTGTTAGAAACCCACTGCCATAAAATTGATTCAGACTCATAGTAACCATGGATGGCAGAGCTGAACTGCTCCCTAAGGTGTTTGAGGCCATAAATCTTCCTGGGGACAGAAATCCTCAACTTGCTCCTGTGGAGTGCCCCGTGGGTTCAAAGCTTGTGGTTAACAGCCAATGCAGAACCCCCTGTGCAGCCAGGTTCCCCTCACCCTGGGTAGACCTGAAGAACATGTTCTGTAGCATCTCTCTAGGTTTTCTGCGTAGGACCAGTTTGCTTTCGTCTGGTCAGTGCACTGTGTCATAAATAACTACATAGCCCTCCCCCGCCCCCATCTGCCATGGTACCATTGCTAGGAGTTGGTCTCTGCTTTGTTTTTCCCTACTCTTGTTCATTAGATTCATTACATGGAAGGCAATGTGTTAAGTGCTGAAGAGGCTGATCTATTACAGCTTTGCCCAGGAGCGCTAATCACCCACCTACAGGGGAGAGGGGGTGGCCATAAACCTCCCCCAAAAGTGCAAAGGCCAGACTTGTCTGTAAAATCTCCAGGGATTGTCTGGTCCGGAGAGACTTGTGTGTTGCCTGAAGCCATAGTTGATATGATCCAAGCTTATCCACCTCTTCAACAACCAAAGCCTGAGGGTATGTATACCCCATTGACCCAATGCTTGAGAGGGGCCCTGGTGGCATAGTGGTTACCCACTGGGCTGCAGACCTGGAGGTCAGCAGTTCAAAACCACGTGCCTCTCTTCAGGAGAAAGATGAGGCTTTCTACTACCATGAAGAGCTACAGACTCGGAACCTCCCAGGGGCGATTCTACCCTGTCCTCCAGGGTCCCTATCAGTCAGACTTGACTCCACGGAAGTGAGTTTGATTTTGGTGTTTGAGACATCCTGCAGGCTGGAGAAAGAAACAATAGCAAACTTTCTCAAAAGTGGAAGTATTAGTTATTAAAGTGAAAATACTGAGACCAATATGAACCCCTGCCCCCCAAAAAACAAAAACCATTTACCTCTTTCCCTGCCTGGGAACCAAGAACCCCACACATAAGCAAGTTAGAATGTGCACGTACAAAGGGAAGTGGATGCCCTGGATTCAGCAGAAAAACGGGTACTATGGTACTGATCTTGGCTGGGAAATAGCCAAGGAAGCAAGCTAAGCAACAGTGACTTGATGTCCGCCTTGTGTGCTCACACCAATGCCTCAGGTATCTGCCTCCCGAATCTGAACATACACACACGGTCCATCATGGACTGAAAGGCAGATTTCAGGTAAAAGATTCCTAAAGAGGGTGGGCCCAAGTGCTACTGGGGACCTGGAGGTTGATACATTCATTTCCACTGGGAACTGAATGCCAGTCTGAGAACCTAAATGGCCCTCCAACCTCCATGAGCAGCTGGTGACTGTAAACTGCTCAGTTTACAGCTAGAAGTCTATCGTGCAATCCACCAAGCCACCAGGACTCCATACTTTCATCATAGATTCTACAATGAAAATTGAAAGCATTCATCCTCAACAGCTTCTTTTTCCTGTAATGTTGTTAAACCAATGGAACTGTTAAAGCATGTTTTGCTAAATTAAACATACATACTATGTGTCTATACACATACTGTATATACAAATTAATATTAAATAGAACATAGCTTTGTGGTTGAAGGCTAGATAAGTATATTAGCACAATTAAAATTTAATACTGTGTATAAACTATGATTTTTAAAAGCACGCTAAATTGTAATTAAGAGAAAAATGGTACATTCAATTAACTACCAATTTCATATATGAACAGATAAACACATGTATAATAAAGATGCATATTTTTTCACCTTTGTAGAAGGAATATCAGCCCCCCTTCCTATTTAGTGCAACAATAATAGTCTCCATGGCACACGTCTCTGGGTACAAACACAAAGTTGACAGGGTTAGGGAGGGGCAATCAGAGAAAAAGTTTCTCCTAGCCTGCTTGTTTCTGTGTAGAATAATGCATGATCCGAGATATCTTGTCTCAGAGATGACACAAAATCACAACAGATATGAATCATCTAATGTGCTCCTCCTATTTTTCTCCATATAATTTTAGATAGATAACAAATATAATAATCTCCTCACGTTCAGTTCCATTATTTTTTATATTGGCCACTTATTTGAAATTAAAGTGTGCCCTATATTTATATTCTTCTATTTTTCTTTGTATTTCTATAAAGAATATCTGTTCAGAACATTTGTTATTATTCCAATTTAAGATTGGTTTTGACTTTCAGAACTTCTTAGAATAAGTTATCTTGCTGGTCAAGCTAATATTCGGGAGTTTGAGTAAGAACTGAAGCTGGGTCCCTAACAGAAAAGCTTAAGAAGCAGTTTCCTCTAACAACTGATCTTATAGAAATTTAATGTCAGAATTAAGTAAAGAGCATTTTTAAGCATCTATTCTCTTATACATATATAAATGTGTGTGTGTGTGTGTGTGTTTTGAAATCAAAGGAAGTAATATGGGTATGTAGTAGCCATGGATGAGAAGACAGTCTGCAATTATTTGGATAAGTATGATGCTAGATCATGAGAAGTATGAGTTAGTTATTTAATCACAGATGCTGAAGACAAACATTTATCAACATGAACACGATAATATAAGACTTGATAGAGAAGAAACGCTTTATCTGTGAAAGGTCAAAAATCCACCTCACTCTTAATACACAGAAATAATAGAGGTGGCCACCACTCCACAACGGCTGAGTGGCAGTGGTCACCTTTGGTTCAGACCATCATCTCTCCAATTCAACCTGTGTCATAAACATAAAACTCTTTCAGAGTTACTTAACAGTATGACTATTCTGGTAAGTGGTGACATAGAATGCCGTTAGGGGTTTTTATTTGCATATGCCTACAGACATAAAACGTTCAGAAAGGGGTGTTGACTTCAACAGAAACTGCATTATGCTGGAAAATACCAATAATAATATGCTGGCAATTGTGCTTTGATTGTGCACATTTCTTCTAAAGCGTTTTTCTAGCCCATGAGCACGTGAGCTTTAAACAAGTTTGATTACAACTACAAAAGTATTTCATGGACCAGGAAGAACAGCAGTATATGCCAAGAAAGGATTTGTGTACAATTTTGACACTTATCTTGTTGCTGCTGGAGAAAATGGGGCACAGGAGGAAACTCTGTGCAGTTATTGCTCTGTGTTGTTTTGTAGTTTGGCTTTGTTTTCCCTGCTTTGTCTTCTTTACTGGAATGTCGCTTCCAGATTTATCGTCACCGACATACATTTCCGATCCCCAAGACTGATAGCTGCAAGTGTAGGCTGCAGACCTGTGCAAGTGGAACGACGCGTACATCTCCTGCTACACGACGCCTCAGCAGGTGTCTTTAGTACCGGGGCAGAGTTTTGGAAAAGGCACTCTAGCTAGGTAATGACTTACAAGTTTTTGCATGTGTGTTATTCTTGAAATATAAATGAAAGTCTAGGGTAAATATTTATCTCTGCTTTGATTTCAAATCAACTTGACATTATTGTCTACGTTGTTAATTTCCAAAAAGAACAACCAAGAACCACATTAACCACCACCCTCACCAACACTTAACAAAGAGTATTTATCAGGGTTCTCGTTCATCCAGAAGAGTGTCTCATTATATTCATACAGAAAGAGAATCCAATGTCTAGTGTGGGCTCCTTGCCAAATAAGAACTACCACCTTGAGGGCCTGGGGCCCAACTTCTACTTAATAAGTGTACACAGTGAAATGCTTGTGGCACAGGGTTAGGAAACAGAAAGGGACATTTGAAATGATGGGAGTGGGGAGAAGAAAAGGTGCTGTTCAAAAGACCACCTTAAGGGGCCCTACAGTTGGGATCATATCAAGATGGCACATCAGGTGACTCAAAAGAGTATTCACTTGTGACATGGTTTCCATCTTTTCTCGCCAGATGTAACTGCACACTCTGCGGAAGGAACCCGCAAATAGAAAGTCAGAGATGCTCAGAGAAATCTTAGACGTGATGCAGACGTCAAGGGCTTCATGGAGTGGAAACAAAGTAAACGGAGGGGAGCAGTGGACCTTCCACAGGTAAGGAACCGCAGGGAGTGCTTGCACAGAGCACAGGTTGTGGTGGGATGTGCGCTGTGTCCAATATATGGGGATGGATGTCTTTTAGGATTCAACAATAGACTGAAAAATAGCATTGGCTTGCAATTTTTAAAATTTGAATTATATATCAATGTTCAACAATAGAATTTTGTGTAAAATACTGATGGTGAGAATCATTTGACAGATCTACAATCTGATATCACTACAACCCAATGTGGCAACAGTTCTGCCTTGTAGCATTTGCCTTTATAGACCACATGATCTCAATATCTTGCGTCTACTGTAAATTGTGTCTTTTAACTTAAAAAAAAAAAGAGTAGGGGAGACAGATCAAGAGAGATAAAAATCTTACAGGAAAAAAACAAAAACAAAAACATTTCTCTAGCCACTGAAGGCATTTGAAATCGGTGAATTAGTCGAGTTTTCAAGGATTCTTTGTTCAATTAATATATGTCTGTTCTATACATGATGCTAATAGGTCTAAGAAAGACAAAACATAATTTGAACTAGAGAATCCATTCTTCATATCAAGAAGAGTGGGAATACACAATTTTAGCAAACACAGTGGAAACCGAAGGAGTATCAAATCAAGTTCTTTTTGGTTTCCTTTAAGTTCATTTTGTAAGAAGATTGTTACTAGAATGACCACTTTTCCAAAATCAGCTTGTACTGTGAGGACAGAGGTGGTCAGTATTAAATCTTTGTTTCTCATTCTCCCCCAGGGCCCTGCAGGCAGGCCCCATTCAGGAAGCTGTGGGTTTCTGACTCAGTAGCTTCTGCATTCACTGTGTGTTACAGAGCCAACCGTTCAAACAGTACTCCACAACATTACAAGAGGCATTACAGACACAGCTTCCCTCTGTAGGACACTGCAGATTCAGCAGCCTGCAGCAAGGGTGCATTCCAAAAACCAAAGGCAAATTCACTGTTATCAAGTCGATTCCAGCTCATAGTAAGGTCACCCTATAGTAAGGTGACCAGATTTTAACATTGGTAAAACGACCACCATTGATAAAACTCATATCCTGGCGAAATAGCCACATGGCAGCCGATAACTGTATACCCTAGCTTGTCGTGCATTCTTTCCAAAAATCGGGACTTTTTAAAATGCCGGGGGACACAGGAAAAATTGTTAAAAATTGGGACTGTCCTGCCAAAAGCGGGACGTCTATAGGAGAGCATAGAACTGCCCCTCTGGGTTTCCAAGACTGTAACTTTTTATGGGAGTAAAAAGCCTCCTCTTTCTCCCACAGAGTGGCCGCTGACCTTTTGGTTAGCAAGCTGATGCTTAACCCACTGTGCCACCAAGGCGCCTCGGAAATCTTTACAGAAGCAGGGTGGCTGGTGGATTTGACCTTCAGGCAAGGAGTCCCACACTTATCCGCAGTGCCAGCAAAGTTCCTCGTGCATTACATGGCCCCAAACGTGGAATATCTTCCTTTAAAATTTTAATTCTTTGGCCAAGTAAGTACCTGGCAAAGCCTGGCTCGTTTTCTAGGCCCATAGCCCTAGTGTAGATAGAACTGCCTCTCTTAAATGCCCTTTCTTCAATCCTCTCCTTTTTGTTCACAGCTCCAACCCTAACCTCACACAGCAAAGCCAGGAAATACTTCTATTACCTGTAAGTGAAAGATCCACTAGACTTGGTCTCCCTCGATATGTAAGCCATTTAGATAGCATTAATTTGATCATTGGTAGAGTATTTTAAATGGCATTGTTCTATTGGATTAAAATGTTTTTATATACTATGCTGTGCTTCCACAGCCAAATTTGACCACATGCTCTGTTCAAGAAAGAAAAAAATGATTTTAAATAGGCACTTCATAATAATCATAAAAGTCCTTAGTTGAATCCATTTTTATTCTTTCAGTGCTGACCCTAGAAAAGGTAGCTTTATCTCTTGAGTGAAATACTAATAAATGTCATATCAGGTCTAAAATGTAGACTCTACTTTCTCCCAACTCAACGTATACCTTGGAAGATGGCTACTTCCCGGAAATTCTGAGATCTTGAGGGATTAGATCTGAAATGAACATGCACAGGAAAGAGGCAAATTCCTCTGTTTGAACTGGCTGCTCTTCCAAAATGTGTGTGTGTTAGACAGGGTTGTCTAGAGAAACCAAACTAGCAACACTAATATATGTGTAAGAAAGAACTTCATATCAAGATGTGATTAGACATCAAGACTGTGTCCCAACCCAGCCCAATTCAAGTCCATGGGCCAATGCTAGCTGAGCCCACTCCAGATCCATGTTGCTGCAGGGTGATGATGTAGAAAGGTGAAGTGGGAAGCAGGGAGGTCACGCCGATAGGTGCAGAGTAGCAGGAATCCAAGGGCGGTGGAAACGTGTCAGGGTATAGACAGTGTGGCTACCAATCTCAGTGCCCCAGAAGGGGCCACTCCTGAAGGCAGAGTCCAGCAAGGAGGAAGGTGAAGGGCCATCAAGGCAGGAGAAATTCCCAGGGTCTTGCTATATAAAGGTCATACACCCAGGGAGGCATCATCAAATTATGTATGACCTGACTGGTAGGCTGGACTCCACACTGACACTTTCACAGAGGTGCAAGTTGACATAAGATGTAACTGCCACAGATGTTGTCACGGAATAATTAAGCAACAGATTCTGGGTTTTTTTCCTGCACTTCTCCCTCCCTTCTTTTCTTCCATCCAAGCTGAACGCCCATGCATATTTAAAGGAATGCATGTATTATAGCATTTTTACATTTATTGATGAAGTATATAAATACAATAGCAATTTCAAATATCAATGGTTAAATTTAGTCCCTCAGTAACTTTAAAGGGATAACACGGTTGCATGGTCGATTCTATGTTCTGCTCTCACTACTTTTCACTGAGTTGATGAAATAATGAGACTTTTAAATCATCAATATTATCTAATACAACATGCCCTAGGTTTTTAAGATGTGAACTATTAGTCATGAAAGTTGAACAAGAATAGACTGACTACATATGAAAAGACTGTAGGGTAGCATTCAAATAAAATGCACTCAGATGTCCATAATTATTATTCTGTGTGATAATAGTCACAAATGATAAACAATTCTTATTAATTGCTACAACCAGTTGTAGCTTGTTTTAGCTTGTCTTTTTTCAATTCTTCAGTAGCTCCAGGAAAGTCAACCATGTATGCTCCTACACTATAAAACACAGTGTGTGTGAAAATAAGTTACTGTTTGGTTTTAATAGTGGATTTAATGAACTGCGGTATATCTAATCAGCTCTTACCTCTCTGATAATCTCTTCTCTTTTCTCTCCCTCTATCTCTGCCCTTCTCTACTTCTAGTCCCGTTTTCTCCCCCCCACCTCCCGCAGTCTTATAATTACCCCTTCAATATGCCCCACACATTACAGGTACTGAATCAGGCTTTCAAATCACTGTTTTCTTTTCTGAATTTGCCAGCTATGGTTCTCATTAACCTACTAGAATACAGCAACATTTCTGTGCAGCTGTTAGCCCTCCCTCTTATTATGCAGATGAGACTATACAGGTGGTTACAGATTTGGAAATAGCTATTACTAATTATACATTATTCTCTAATGCCATTATAAAAATTGAATGAACTCAGTATTGACATAAGGAAAAGATGAAGTTTAAAACAACACTATGTTATCAGAAACATGTTACCATAAATTAGAGCCTAACCATTTTAAGGATGAAATTGTGCTGATGACTCAGTAATCCTTAGTTGATGTCTTGATGCGCTATCCAGCAGGAATCAGGGTTGAATGCCCTAAGTATGGCTTAATCTCAACTGAATTACATTTGATGAAAAGTTTCCACTTGACACAATTGGTTGATTGTCTCATGAACTGAATTCTCATACAGGAATGATTCACTTGATAATAAAACGAATGGCAACACAAGTCATGGAAATGTATTCTCCAAAACAGAGGAGGGGAAATAGAGAGTCATCCTCAAGCACTAAAGCAGGAGGCCCCAAGTGATGCACTGATGGCACAGCTGCTCAGCTGACTTCAGAGTTGCAGCAGATTTGCGAACGTGTCAGTGCAAAGGTCAAGATCATGGAAGAAGTTAGGGTGCCAAACCAGATACTGAGGACATTATGAGGGTCATTGAGCTGGATCATCACCTGCTCAAAGATACTTAGATTTAGACTTTGAATCTTTGCCTGAATTATACCATACCATTAGGGATATAGTGTAACAAATGAATGAAGCAGGTGACTATCTGAAACTTTGAAACATGATACAACTCTCACAAAAATATTAGAATTTCCTCATTTTGCTAATATACCTAAATCCCTAATAATGGAAGTGTTTGGATCAATCTTCATCTCTGAGATGTACCAGTAAGCCCAAAACCAGAAAAATGTATGTATTAAAAATAAAACTTGTTCTAGTTAAATAATCGTTTGTCAATTTGAGAGGATTAGAAGTGAAGGGATGGAGTTTAGCCTGTCATTCATGTCACAGCCAATGAGGCCTCTGTGTGGGCATGGCATTCTCCTGAGGATTCTGGGAACTCCTGTGCTCCTCCCTGGAGGCAGGAGACACACTCTCCCTCTGCTCACTCCCCGCAAGACATTCTTGCTGACAACCCACATGGAGACAGGCTAGTACACTGAGCTGGAGGAACCAAGTGGAGACCCCTGCCAGTACTGACATGCTTACAATGCCACTGGATCCATAAGACTTCCATTGGGCCTGTGATATTCCTGCATTCAACGTCATTGCATGTGCTTCGCGAGTCTGAAGAGGACTTTATAGATGGGTATCAGACATATGGACTAATACAGGACTTATGGACATGATATGGACTGGGTTGGGATGTTTTCTCAATACTCAATTGTGCTTGTATATAAAGCTCTTTCTTATACACATATGTCTATGAATTTGTTTCTCTAGTCAACCCAGACTAACATAAAGTTCTATACTATATTAAGCTACTAATAAGCTTGATCGTACAAACCACCAGAACAAAAGATTTTAGCAGAGTAATTGTTTTCTCAACTGTAAGCAGCTGTACTGACCCATGACAAAATAAGCAAAGGAGGAAAACATTGTATTTTATTATCTTAAGTATTAAGTTCATTGTATTTTATCATCTTAAGTATTAATAGTTTAATTTGTGAATCACCACTAGTTTATTGACTTTGTAAATGTGTGTATGTATCTCAAGTATGGCTCTGAAATCATTAGTTTTATACATATAAAATGTATATGTAGCTATGTGCTTGTGTGTGTGATTTGTTTCTAAAACACATTAGAAGGTTTTATCCTCTAAATACATAGTTTTCAGGAAATATCATGAAACGCTATAAGACCCAAACTCGCTGCCATCGAGTGGATCGTGACTCAGTGCGTTCCTCTAGGGCAGGGCAGAGCTGCCCTCTGGGGTTCCTGGACCGCATCTCTTTCCGGGGTTGAAAGCCAATGGTGGTTCAAAGGCTGGTCTTACAGTGAGTGCCCGACACAACCCAGGATGCCATCTGGCCTTCTTCAGCTCTGATAAAGGAGATGGAAATGCATTCCAAATCAAGAATTTCAGAATTATAATCTTAACCCTATGAAATTCAGTGAAATGAATAAATTGTATAGGCACAAACAGCAAATTTTAAGGGTTGATTCACAGTTTATTGATAGCAAAAAGTGAATTATCTTATTCAACAAGAATAATTTCCCACATTTTATGTATTCCCTTACTGAAGTATTTGTGACTGAGTGGCATGAGGTAATTATGTTTATTGGGTATCAGAAGGAATAGCACATGGAGAAGGTTAACATCATGGGAATAATATTAGTTCCAAGGGGGGCTAGCCAATGGGTACCTCAAGGAACCAAAGATGAGCAAACTTCACAAGCAGATGCAGGCTGAGAGACTAAAGAACGCTAGAGGAGGTGGGAATGGCTTTGACACAAGAGCCAAGCTTGCTTGAGGTAGGAGCACAAATTCAGAAGTGTGCTTAGTAGTTAAACCATTAGTAGTTTAAGCCATAGGATCCACCATGTGGGGAGTGAGTGATTTAATTCTAAATTCTACTTGAGTGTGCATCAGCGATTGGAAATGTTAACCCAAATATAAATAGAAAGGAAGGAAAGGAGGGAGGGAGACATGGAGGAAGGAAAGGAGGGAGGGAAGGAGGGAGGAAGAAACAATAAGAGGAAAGAACGAGCTGATAGTTTCAGGGTAATTTTATGTTTGTTCTGGGTGTTGTTTTGTTTTTTGCCTTTCATTGTCTTTCTTTCTTTTGCTTCAGGCCAAGCAAACTTTTCAAGCAACTAGAGTTGTTCCAATGGATTGCAGAGTGAACTTCAAGGAATCCCCTTGGAATCAATTAGTGTCTACAAATATTTATCTAAAGAGTCACTCAAAGACATTTGACAGGTAAATACTTAAATTCTGTGAGGTCCAGTATCACAGCCCTGTGAACATAAGGCTTGTATGGGTTTTTCTAAAAGCCATTACAGTGCTGTTAAGCAGTTGATAAACGAATGAAAACAGCACGAGGCTCCAACTTGCTCCATCGTATTTCACCTGGTTTCCTGCAATAATGGAAGAAACAGAGTTGAATGTAAATTGCAGTCTGATTTTCAATGTAGTGGGGGTAACTGTTAAAATCTTCTTGAGTCCTACCCGACCAGGTAAAGTCAAGTAGCTACACGTGACTACGCCATCTGTTATTTCATATTTCCATCTTGTAAAGTGGAACACTGAGGCGGACTCATGACTTGAGCCTGAATCTGCCAAATTCAGGGGCCAGAAACCTTTTGAGAGTCAATCCTGTTCCTCACAACAATTTAAAAAACAGTCAAGAGCCATAAATATACTTCTACAAACGAATAAAGCCATTATTGAATACCGTTCGATTTTTATTTTCAATTTTACTCCAGAGCCACACGTGAGCCCCAGAAGAGCCACATACGGCTCTTGAGTTGTAGGCTGCCGACTCCTGGCCTACTGCAAGAAAATGCAGGTTCCACAGGGGGTGTAAAGCTCATCCCCAAGGGAAGAATTTGGATTCTTAAAAATGACATCAACATTTTCCCTGAAGGCCTCAAATTAAAATTCAAGTCATGTGAAAAGCTTTATAAACAATGAGTTAATGTCTAGTGGGGAAAATAGCTGTATACGTCCTTCCCTATTTTAAAGTATTCAAGGAAAGAACAGTAGGTGTATTTAATTGGGTATTTTCATGTTAGAAAAATCTAGATGAAAAAGCAATTACCTACAAGGGGAAACCAATAAAAAATAGAGAAAGAAAAATCTGGATGTATTCTAAATGCTTGGAGCTCACAGATAAGCACAGGTTCTTTTATTAATCCAGTGGCTGCCAAATTATTATAATAGTATTCCTTTCCAACTCCCCTTCATTGAAATGTATAATTATTAGAACTATCAAAGTCACCACATTTGACTTAAAGCAAACCACATGGTAACATTTCTGAGCCTAAATTTTGTAATGCCACAGGACATGTTAACACGGTAAACCAGCTTCTTTGAGAGTTAAAAATAAGGTAGGGGGCTTATATCATAGCAGGTAAATCTTAACAAAGTAGGGTACTCAATACAATTGTTGTATAAATAAGCAATCCTGTAAGAATGAACGCAGTGTGGCTATAATGAAGCATTAAATAAAAGGCAAAGGCTTTAAAGCAGGTACCAACTCTTCTGAGACTACGGAGAAAGTTTATTATTTTAGATTGTGGCTCACAGAATAATATTTAAGGAGCCAGTCCTCTTCCACAATAACAAATCTCAAAATCACCTGTGTAGTCATCATGCCCTTACGCTACACACGACCCTGAGTTGTCAGTCTTCAGCCCACAAACCTGTTGGCATAAGGACTGCTTGTGTTCACCTGCAGCAGAGTCTGAATGAAGGTAAATAAGGGCTCCATGCAAGAAATGAACACATGGCCGAAAAGAGCACCGAGCTCCAGGGTAAAATTCAGTCTTGTGTCACATTAATAATCAAAGGATACAACTTAGAATATGAAATCCCTAAATAGTATCTCATTAGTATAATTCAGAACGTCACTTCAGGGATAATTTTTTTTCAAAAATACATTATTTTAATCTTATTTTGATTTCATCATGCTCTTAAGCGAATTACTCACCTCTAGCACTATCTGCCGGAGAATGGTATCATCAGTTTTTATTTAGCTATTAAATCCCAGTAATATGTCTTGGTCTATTAATATTAGTCATTATTTCAGTTATTCCTAAGCCTCTGATTTAAAAGACAATGGAACATTCTCTTCCAATAGGCTTACTTTTCACTTCATTTTCATGAAATAGGAAAAGAATAATTCAGGGGTTCACCAGTTACAAATTCCACACTCTGAAACTATCGGGGCAACTGTTCTAAGGACTCATCAACAATATGTAAACCTCTAAGAGTCCAATTTTATCCCCACACATAAAATGATTGTGTTAACAAAAGCCAACTACCTATTTCATAGCTAGACTTGTGCTGATGCTCCTGGACTGGTTTGCAGAACTACAGAGTGAAGTGGTGTTCAAGAGAAGCTGAAAGCTAAGGATAGACTCTTCAAGCGGGGGCTGGGGCAATGAAGAGGTGGTCCACAGCAAAACCCCTTGAGTGCATGCATAAACTATGGCAGGAACGGATTATCTGGTGTCATGGGTACAAGAGACAATTACAATGGAAATTGTAATCATTCTTGCTCTATCCAGAGTCTTTCTGAAGTCTGAAGCCAAGCAAGAAATGACGGGAGGTGGTGCCCGGAAGCTATTCACATAAACTATAGGTTTCATCAAATAAAATGAACATCTGGTAATTCTGGTTAATGATTCTGTGCTGACTGCTTAGAAGGACATTTATCTCTGAGATGCATTCTGAAAAATCTACAGATGTGTGTCTGGAGTGATCATTGACTCACTTGTGATTTCTCCAGAATGTCGCTGGAAACCATTGTGTTTGGGTTTTTATTTACCTGTAGATTCTATTAACAGTAGAAGAATGCCCATTTTTAGTGGAGATAATTTATATTTTAGAGAAACTAATAGACCACTTCAGGCAAAGAGTTCTTTCCACTAAACTAATGGTATTAAAGAGCATGCTCTGGCTTCCTCTTCCGGAGACGCTGTGTGCAGGCATTCAAAATGGTTCAGCGTCTGACCTACCGGCGTAGGCTGTCCTACAATACAGCCTCTAACAAAACTAGGCTGTCCCGAACCCCTGGTAACAGAATTGTTTACTTATATACAAAAAAGGTTGGGAAAGCGCCAAAATCTGCATGCGGTGTGTGCCCAGGCCGACTTCGAGGGGTCCGTGCTGTGAGACCCAAAGTTCTCATGAGGTTGTCCAAAACCAAAAAACACGTCAGCAGGGCTTATGGTGGGTCCATGTGCGCTAAATGTGTCCGAGACAGGATCAAGCGTGCTTTCCTTATTGAGGAGCAGAAAATCGTTGTGAAAGTGTTGAAGGCACAAGCACAGAGTCAGAAAGCTAAATAAATACAAATGGAGCTTGTTTGAATAATAAATCAAATGATTTGTTCTCTTAAAAAAAAAAAATAAATAAAGAGCATGCTCTGTAATGTAAATTCATTTTCTTTCCCTGTCAATTTCTTGCTGGATCATAGATTGTTATATTACACATATAATCCATTGAGGTAAATCATGAAATTTAGTGTGTGCAAATAACAATACTTTACCATAAAAAAACCATAACAGAAGACTTATTTAATTCCTGCCAAATAACTAAAAATAGTTTACCATAATTTTTTTGTCTTCTAAATATTTAGTATTTTTATATATTAGTATCCCCCTTTATTTTGTATCAACTCTATCTAATAATATAATGTAGACCTAAAATCTCTTTTTTTAATGTTTCTTTTAGCACTGATTTCTTCCCATGGCAGCTTTTCATTGCCCACTATAGATATATCCAAGTATAAATTCCATTTTCCTTTAGATTTCCATTTTAAAAATATTTCATGCATTTATTTTGTCCCAAATCTTAATATAGAAAAGCAATAATAAGAGTAAGTAATGTTTTGCTCTTTTGATTCTAGCTTATGCAGAGTAGTCATTTGATTATCAAATCTATCCAGGATCTGTAATTAAACCCAGTTCTGCAGCTGCTCTCGTCTCTGTTCCTATAAAGCAAGCTCTTCTCTTTGGACCTGCTGTTCCGATGTGTGGGAAGCACAAGACTCACAATGCAGAGTCAAGATAAGCGTGGCTTCATTTTCATTTTTCAAAATGGAGAGACGCTGCCTTGAGCTCTTCAGAATCAAACTAATGTGTTTTGTGCCTCTATGTGTTTTTGCATGAGTGGCAGTGGGTTCCACCAGAGGCTTTCCAGATATTCCAATGTAGAAATATCATGAAGTACCAGGCAAGAACTGAATTCCTTTTTAGTCTTTTCCTTGTGTATTTTTCCCCTAAAGGGAAGTGAATCAGAAGAATATCCACCACACAATGGACTACGATGCATCCCTATAACACAGGAATGCAACCACGAAACTCCTCATGATGCCTGGATGGACCTGGAATGCATTATACTGAGTTAAATTGGCCAATCACAAAAGGGCAAATATTGTGTGAGACAATTACTATACAGACAAACACCAAGACAAAGGCAGGCTTCTGTTCTCAAGTCAGCTAATTTTCCATTAGTTTCCCAGGTAGTGTGGCTGCCTAGAGCTCATGGACCATATAGCACCCCCTTATTTAACATCTTAAAAACCACTTCCACAAGAGCGGCCTCACACCAGCTGGGTGAGTGTCTCACGAGGAGGAGAGAGGCAGGCTTTCCAGTTCCTGTCATACAATACGCTAAGGTCACCCCCAGTTGGCAGACACTCCTACAAGAGGGCTTAGTGAAACTTGCTGGAAACCCAAAGTAGAGGCAGCAGAGTGGAGGGTCTATCTGTCCGGAAGGAGAAGGCAAGTACACTTCGGTCAATGGGTAAATCAGCCAGGCAGCCCGCCATTGGGAAAACAGTGCAACATTAAGTATACAGACCACCAATGAGAGTATCACATCCCTAACTGGGCACTTTTGACCTGGTTTGTATTTAGTTCTTGGTGGCCCAGATCATGGTACTATAGAGAACTAGGACCTTAGACTCTGTCCTTTTGAAGTGAACAGCATCCTTCATAGACCACACCAGAAGCATCCAATTTGGAATGCCCACTAAGGGAGTTGGAGTTTATCTTAAACGCATGGGTAGCAGAGTAAAGGAACTGAAGTCTTCCCCAGGGCCTAAGACTGAAATGCCCCAGTGTAAGAATAAGCAGCCGACTACTATTCCAGGGATATGCTGTGGAAGTCACTGGACTTTGGTTCAAAATTCTTGCCTTCTGGGTGCCATGAGTGGAAACTCAAGACAACTCTTTCCATAGCCTCTTTGCCTTTTGTATGACATGTACAGCTCTGTTCTGCCTTTGTGAATGAGCCCTATTGATGGTTTGGCCCATCTCAAGCCCTCATGATTAGTGTAAATAGTGCCCAGTCACCTAAATTGTTCATCTGTACCAATCAACAATCCATGTATTTTGGTCTAAAACACTGCTCTAACTATGCAAACTTTCTTATTCTCAAAAGTGGTTTCAATTCTATACCAGTGGCTAAAATAATGCTAATATCATTAGAAATGCCATATGCCCTATGGGAATACTTTATGATGTCCTTCAACAAAATAATATGATGTCTATAAGTGAATCAGGGACATCTATAAAACACAGGAATATGAAGGGATTTGGAATTTTCAAAGTCCCACTTTAAAACAACGGTTCTTATGACACGGCCCTACTTAATATCTACCCACTATGAAGCAATCATTGAAGATACTGGTGCTATCCCAAAGTGTGGTGAAGAAAGCAGATGATGCCAGGCTATCAGAAAAAATAGTGCCTGGGGTCTTAAAGGCTTGTCTTAAAACAAGCAACAATCTCAGTGAGGTATCAAAGAAACACAGCACCATGTGTGAGCCAAGAATTGTAAATAAGAAAATCAAACTTAAAGGAGGGAATGGTATTGCAACTTAAATTCTCATCACCTGGTTTGCAGAAGGCTGCTGATGAATGAAATCCCAAAACACATTTGCAGACTCCCCTAGGCAAATTAAGCCTCCTGTGAATTCCCTCTGACTGTGACTATGAGATGGGAAAGGCCTTGATCTCAGAAAGAGGACATGGTCGGGTGGACTCCTACAGGTGTGGTTAGGTCAAAACGGGACAGCTCCTCATTTATCTCCCTCTCAATCCAATGAATCATTGCTCCAGTTTTTAATATTTTCTACTTTCCCCTTTTCAATTGAAGTATCACTTTGTTTCACTTTGTTATTTTTCTTAGGCCATTTGTTTGTATTTTATCTTGATTTTGTATGTTTTTCTGAATATGACATTCAGATTATATGTAAACCTAAAGAGAAAACTGGATTAATAGATTCAAAGAAACAAGGCAGGGGAGGTTAATGAGAGAAGGAAAAGAGAAGCTAACAACACTGAGTACAAGAAAGGAGAAATGCCCTGAAATTGGTTTTGGTGATGGCTGAACCACTCCCTTTTTTTTTTTAAACCATTTTATTGGGGGCTCATACAGCTCTTATCACAATCCATGCATACATCCATTGTGTCAAGCATACTTGTACATATGTTGCCAACATCATTTTCAAAATATTTTCTTTCTTCTTGACCCTTGGTATCAGCTCCTCATTTTCATCCTTCCCTCTCAAACCCTCACTCCCTGATGAACCCTTGATAATTTATAAATTATTTGTTTTCATGTCTTACACTGACTGATGTCTCCCTTCGCCCACTTTTCTGTTGTCCATCCCCCTGGAAGGAGGTTATATGTAGATCATTGTGATTGGTTCCCTCTTTCTCCACCTCCCCAAGCGCACCTTCCCCTTCCCCTCCTGAGGGGGTTATCTGTCCTGAATCCCCTGTGTTTCCAGTTCTTATCTATACCCAGGTCCATGATCTGGTCTAGTGGGCGGATTTGTAAGGTAAAATGGGGTTCATGATATTGGGATGGAGTAAGCATTAAAGAAATAAAGCAATATTGTATGTTTCATCAGTGCTATATTGCACCCTGACTGACTCATCTCTTCCTGTGACCCTTCTGTAAGGGGATGTCCAATGGTCTACAGATGGGCTTTGGGGCTGCACTCCACTCTCCCCCTCGTTCACATTGATATGATTTTTTGTTCTGGGTCTTTGATGCCTGATACCTGATTCCATCAACCCTTCATGATCACACAGGCTGGTGTCCTTCTACTATGTGGACTTTGTTGCTTCTTAGTCAGATGGCTACTTGTTTATCTCCAAGCCTTTAAGACACCAGATGCTGTATCTTTTGATAGATGGGCACCACCAGTTTTCTTCACCACATTTGCTTATGCAACCATTTTTTGCCAGGTTATTTGTTTATGCATCCACAGATTGCCAGGTTATTAGAACAAAGTGTTCTTGTATTGAGGGTGTGCTTGAGTAGAGGCCCAATGTCCATCTGCTACCTTAATACTTAACATATAAATATATGTACATAGATCTATTTTCCTATTGTTAAATATAAATATATTTACATATGTATATGCCTGTATTTAGACCTCTACAAATGTCCTTTGCCTCCTGGTTCTTTCCAGTATTTCCTTTTACTTTCCTCTTGTCCCACTATCATGCTCAGTCTTCATTTGGGTTTCAGTAATTCCTCTCAGTTTCATTGCCCTTGATCAAGTCCTGCCAGGCATCCTACACCCACCACTCCATCAATTTTTGATCACTTGTTGTTCCCTTGTCCCTGGGTTTGTTAACAAAAATTCATATTCTCTTAGGCTAGCACTGAATGATCTTTATAATCGATTTCTTAATTGTCGCTTACCTTTATCAAATAACTCTATACTAGATAGACATACAGAGACAATAATAAGCACAAAACAAGACAGAGCAAAACAAAACAACAAATGAAAACAAGAAACAAAACAACAAAAACATCAACAAAATAAGAAAAGCCTATAACTAGTTCCAGGTCTGTTTGTTGACGATTAGGAGTATTTTTCCGGCTGAGTCTGAGCAAAAAATAGAGCAAAGTCTATTTTTTATATTCTCCAGGGACTTCATTGCTTTGCTCCCCTTGCTGCTCTGTTGCACGCCCTTAGCGTTTTGCACAGGGGTGGTGGGGTCAGATCAGGAACAATCCCTGCCCTATGGCTCCTGTGTTGTCCCTCATAGAGCTTGTGGGTCAGTGAGGGACAATGTTGCTCGTGGTGGGGCTGACCCTGTGGTCCTCTCTGTGCATTGGCTGCTCTGAGCAGGAATATTGTTCTCAGGGCTTTGTAACCAGGATGTTGAACAACTCTTATGTGATTGCAGTGATGAAATGTATGATGTAAGTTGTACAACAGTGAAACTGTTAAAAATAAATTTTTAAAAATTATTTTCATCCTCACACACCCTATGTGGGGTCACTATGATTATAACCAACTCAATGGCCATGGAGTTTTATACTGTACCCTAGAATAATAACACTAAATTAAAGTTAAGTAATGCATCGAATTTCATATTCATTCTGAATATCCCTTCTTCAGGATTATTGTGGCTTTTCCTGGCCTTTTACTGGTTCATACACATGTGCCAAATTCCATTGAAATAAAATGGAAAACCCTTAAAAATCAATTAAAAAAGAATAGCCATGACTACTTAGCTGTCTCCCTAAAAGACCCAAGGGGGGATAAAGAACACACACACACACTCACACCAGGAAACTTTACCTCTTCTACATGTACAATAATTTATGTAATTAGGCAACAGAAATTTAATATTTGAATAAGAAAAGGATCTTCTTCAACCCAGAGGAATAATTAGTGTGCTTGAATGGCATGAAAGAGCTGATGGGGATGGCATAGCTTTTTTAAGGATAAAACTTATGTTTCAAGATGTGATATAGTGAAATATATTTATCCTTTAGAAAGTCTTTCTTCTAATGACACATAATATGATCTTCATTAACACCACACTTAAAAATAATCTACTCCCACACTTTGACACTTTCACAGCATCATAAGGTAACTGTTAAGCTGGAAGAGGATTTCAGACATTATCTAGAAATTATTTAGAGAAATTATAAAAGTTTTGACTATTTATAAAATTATTGAATAAATATGGTACTTTTGGTTAACATACCCTAGAAATATAACAGGCATGTGTTCATGTATGCTTGTTTGGGAGGAACATAAGTTAACTTTTCATTTCATTTTTTAAAAATAATAGATTCAGCCTAAAGGCAAAAACCCCCAAGTTCACCACTTGGATACAACTTCATAAACTCATAATTCTTCCCCAGAAAAGGTATCATTGCATTTGTTTCCTCTATATTGCCACTCATTTTTGTTTAAAAAAAAAACACTATTCTAAGTATTACTGCTTCTTTCTGGCTCTAAGTCAAGTTTACAAATATGAACTTGATAATTGACCTTTTTAATTCACTTAAGAAACCTTCTTAATTTTGTTGGAAAATTCTACCTTTTAGAAAAATTATGAAAATGTCATTAGTAGGGAAAAATTGTAGAAAATATATTTAACAACTCTAGCATTGCCTTCTGACAGCAGTTAAGACACCACATTTCAGATGAGTTTCAATGATTTTATTTAAATTTCAGAAAATAATTAATTGATAAAAGACTGTCACAGTGACTGACAGAAATAAATTCTGAATGTAAATTCTATCCTGAGATGTACTGCAGCCCAATTGAAAACAGATGCCAGCATATGTATTATAGTCATTTATTGCTTAAGATTTTCTGAGTAGAAATCACGATTCTTTGTCTACTGTGGCCATTTTTAATCCGCAATGGAAGACCAGGTGGTCAGGACACATTGAATCTAGTGTGGAAGAAAGAACATGCGCGTAAAAGAATAAGTAATGACACACTGTAGAATACTGATCATAAAATAAATGGCCTATAGCAGAAGTCCTATAAAAACTGAGAAAAAGTTTGGTTCATCATGAGCCGAAGTAGTGGGGGAGGATTTCTTGAAGTTTTAGGCATTCATAAGATTGAAAGAAAGAAAGATAGAATTCCCATAAGTCGAATGAAGGGAATGAGCTTTGAAATTGGGGGGTAGCAGTGTGAGTAATACAGGGTAGAGCAAAAGAGAAAATAGAACCAGAAAAATTTAATAAAAAGAATCCTACTTGGTCATATGCTAAAGCTAAAAGCATAGAGGTATTTGATAAAGGTAAGCGACAATTAAGAAATTGATTTTAAAGATCATTCAATGCTAGCCTAAGAGATTATGAATTTTAACAAGCTAACAAAATCACTCCCAGTCCCAGTTCGGGGTCCACACCTGGCACTTGACAGAGTATGGTGTGGTCCCTCAGTGCTGAATCTGGTTTTGGCCCAATAAACCTCTTAAAGCATAAAAAAATTTTTAAATAAATTTTAAAAATCACTTGGGAAGTAGTAGTGTTGCTATTGTTTTGATTTTGATTTTATTTTTTCTTTTAATAAATCATTTTATTGGGGTTGTGATTTCTAGATGCACATACATATCCAGACCCCACTGTGGAGATTTCTGATTCACTGGAGTTGGAAACTGTATCTAAATGATTCACAGACACAGTGTGGACTTCATGGGCATGTGACCTGTGTAGTCCTTCAACCAGAACTCTAAGGTAAGCCATGTTCTAGTGCATAAATGCTCTGCTCTTAACATAACAAAAATCTTAATGTTTTTATCTTTAATATTTTGTCATTCACTATTTCTTCGAACCCTAATGTTATTATAACATAGACAATGCTCATGATGGCCCATGAACAAGAATTCCAGTAATTCCACAATCCATGGAATAGCAAAAAAACAAAACAAAATAAAACTCTGCCATCAAGTCAATGCCGACTCATAGCAACCTTGTAGGGCAGGATAGAGCTGCCTCTGTGAGTTTCTGATACTGTAAGTATTTAAGAGAGTAGAAAGTCCCATCTTTCTCCCACAGAGCGACTGAAGGTTTTGAACTTTGGACCTTGAAGATCTCAGCCCTGTAGGTAACCTCTATGCCACCATGGCTCCCTTATAGAAAGTTCAGTGAGACTCAAAGGGAAATTGTAATGACTGAGGAAGAAGGCACACTGAGAATTACAGGAGGACTTGCTTTCTCTTCCATCCAGAAGATATCACTTTAAAAATAGAACGAAGACAAATGAATTCTAAGAAACACAAGCAACTTAAGAGACCTGCCACATCCTTTCTTACCCATGCTATTTCTCTTTATTAGTCATCCATTTACAGTGAAAAAAAGATGGCACAAAGGAAAAAGGAAGAGAGGGTGGCATGTAATCCCGTTCCCTCCTTCCGTAATCATCAGCAGCTGAGAAAAATAGAAAATGGTAGAAGATGCAATTAAATCAAGACCTTAAATACGAGAAATGGGGAAACACATTCTGAACCCCATGAAGACTGGGTCAGAGTAGAATCTCAGAATAGACAGAACCATGTCCTATAGAGCCCACAGAGAGAGTAAGTATTCCTCTGGGATGGCACACAGAACTCCACTTTTCAGCCTCTTTCCTAAATGGTGAGAAAATAAAATTCTGTTTGTTAAACACCCCACCACCCTGTCAGCCACCCATCAAAGGTGAAATAAAAACAGCTGAGCTACTTTTCTATGATTTTGCTATTCTTCTGCTAGTAACTAAATATATAAAAATGAAACTACAAAATACACACCACCACCCCTTGACTGTCAGTTAGTTGTACTGGTGGTTTTGTATTTTGCTGTGATACTGGAAGCCAGACCACTGGTATTACAAATACCAGCAATCTCCCCTGTGGTGAACAGAGTTTAAAGGAAGAAGCCCAATTTATACTGAAGAAATGAGCATAAATCAAAATTCTAGGAATTGTTGGGATAGGAATTGAAATGTTTTAACAATAGGAAACACCACTGGAAGCACTCATGATTCTATGTCAAGAAATTTGGAAAGCAAATACTTGGCCAACGAAGTAAAAGAGATTCATCTTGTACCCATTCCAAAGAAAAGAGACCCAACATAATGCATAAATTATAAATTATATCATAAATATCACATGCAAATAATTTTTTGCTGAAGATCAATTAAAAAATGGGTACAGCAATATATGGATAGTGAGCTGCCTGAAATTCCACCTGGGTTCAGAAGAGAACACAGAACAAGTTTATCATTGCTGACATCAGAGAGATCATGGAGAAAGCACAGGAAGCCCGAAATTATGTTTACTTGTGCTTCACTACCCATGGAAAGGCTCAGTAGGTCATGAAAAACTATGGAAAACACTGAGAAGGATCGAAATCCCATAATTCTGCTCATGAAGAACTTGTACACAGATAAAAAAGCAGGCCTTGGAACACGGAGTTAATGCGTGGTTTAAAATCAGGAAGTGTACACATCATAGTTGTATTCTTCCACCAGAATTTTTCAATCAGTATGCTGAGCAAATAGCAACCTGTGATATGTAGATGCCACATCCTTGCTTGCTGAAAGCAAAGAGGACTTAAAGCTCGTAATGATGAAGATAAATGGATACAGTTCAATGCAAAGCCCCAAAAAGAAAAAAAACCAAGCTCACTGCCAGCGAGTCAATTCCAATTTATTGTGACGCTATTGAACAGAGTAGAACTGCACTATGGATTTCTGAGACTGAAACTCTTTGCTGGAGTAGACAACCTTACCTTTCTTCCATGGAATGCCTCGCTGTTTCAAATGCTGACCTTGTGGTATGAAGCCCCATGCATGAACCACTACAACACTACTGGACCAACAGGGAACCGTAAGATAAATGAAAAAAATTTCAAAGATATTTTTTTACTGAGATCCACAATCAATGCTCATGGACACAGTAGTCCAGAAATGAAACAAGACATCGTTGGCAAACCTGCAGCACATGGCCTCGTTAAAGTGTGAAAGGCCAAAGAGAACTTTGAGGACTAAGGCTCCCTGACTCAAGACAGGGTATTTTTAAATGCTTCATTTGCATATGGAAGTTGGAGAACGAATAAAGAAGACCAAAATATTACTACATTTGAATTATGGTGTTGGAAAAGAGTATGCCATAAAGCTTTCTTAGAAGAAGTAGTTAACATGTTTCAGTTGAGACCTACCTCTGGAAAAACAAATCATGCCTGGGAAAATAGAAGGTCAGGGAAAGAGAGGAAGGCATCAGGAAGACTGACTGGCTCAGGCTGCAATACAGAACTCAGACATAACACCTTAGGATGCGAGGATGGGGCATCATGGGACATTGTTTTGTGCTGTTGTACATTAGTTTGACAACAACTCAATGGCACCTAATACCAACAAACTATGATTGTGTAGTGTCAGTGACTTTGACTCAAATTGATTATGATGCAAAAGTAACTATCATGCATTCAATATTGGGAATGGCCAATCTAAATATGGAGAGTAAAGTCCAAGCACTTAAATTGATATTTTTCTTTATTTAGCACATCTTTAAAACAAGAACATGACAGGACAATTATGTGACTTGTCAAATCTTGACTGAGGAAGACAGTAAAAAGCTTTATGTTTTACACACTTTACCTGTTGCTGTTGAGTTGGTTCCAACTCATGGGAATCTTATTGTATACAGTGGATCTCTGCATGGGGCCACCGATGCTGAAACATATATAGGCTCCAACAACTTTCTCTTGGGAAGCAGTTGGTGAGCTCAAAATTTCAGTGAACTATGCAGTGCTTCGCTATTGCAACACATGAGCTCCTTATTCCCTTTAATTATTTTTTGAATGTATTTTTTGAAGAAGGGGGCAGCACATTTTTATTTTGCACTGTTGTCAGTTGTTGTCTGCACATCAACTCAAACATATGGTAACCTTTTATCTAACACAACAAAATAGTACCAAGTTGTGCCATCCTCACAATCAATCTCATGTCTTGGTAGTCCATTGAGGCTTGCTTCACTTTTTATGGACCCTCTACCAAACAGGAGATCTTTTCTACAAATTGGCCTTTCATGATGAAGTGTTGAAAGTAAGTGAGTGGGCATCTGTCATTCTCACTTCTAGAAGTACACTCTAGTGTATTTTTGTTCTTGTCATCAGGTGCCATCAAGTCTGCTCTGACCCACAGCGACTATATGCCCATCAGAACGAAGCACTCCGTGGTCCCGCACCATCTTCACAATTGTTCCTATGCCTAAGCCCATTTATGCAGCCACTGTGTTGATCCGCCTTGTCAAGGGCTCTCATTTACGCTGCCCCTCCACTTACCAAACATGATGTTCTTCTCTCCAGGGACTGGTCCCTCGTGACCATATGTCCAAAGTACATAAGACTAAGTCTTGCCATCCATCCCTTTAGGGAACACTCTGGCCTTACTGCTTCTATTACAGTGCATGGTACTTCCAATATTTTCATCCAGCACACCAATTCAAATGCATCTTTTCTTTAGCCGTCTTCTTTATTCAGTGTTCAACTTTCACATGTATATGATGCAGTGAAAACTGCCATGGCTTAAGTCAAGAGCAACTAAGGCTTCAAAGTAACATCCTTACTCTTCAATATTCCAAAGAGGCCGTGTGCAACAGATTTACCTAATGTAATACATCTTTTGATCTCTTGACTGCTCCTACCATGAGCATGGATTGTGGATTCAACTAAAACAAAATCCTTGACTAGTTCAGACTTTTCTCCATTTATCATGATGTCACCTATCAGTCCAGTGGTGAGGATTTTGGTCTTCCCTAGGTTGAGTTGCAATCTATACGAAGCCTACAAAACTTGATCTTCATCAGCAAGTGCTTCAATTCCTCCTCACTTTCAGCAAGCAAGGTTGTGTCATCTGCATACTGCAGGTCTTTAGGCCTCCCTCCAATCTTGATGCTGCACTCTTCTTCACATAATCCAATTTCTCTGATGATTTGCTCAGTGTATAGATTGAACAAGTATGTATACAGAGAGTATACAACCCTGATGCACACCTTTCCTGATTTTAAACCATGCAGTATTCTTTTTATATTTGCACAACTGCTTCTTGATCCATTTATAAGTTCCAAAGGAGTGCAATGAAATGTTCATTCATACTTTGCACGTTCCAAGTTCTAATCATTAGGAGATTGTTGCACCTGTTTCTCTTTGCCTTGAGTCGTGACCCGTGAGCAAATGAATATCCTGAAGGGCCCACCCCCACAAGATTCACAGGAATCATGTAACCATGGTTGAATCCCCTCCAAGCAATCATCTCCTCAGTCACATTTAGAGTGCCCTCAGACCTGACAGGGCAGCAGCCAGCAGTATCTCTGACAGTGTCCTGCTTCCTTTGTGTAGGCTTTCAGTACTTGGAAATGCTTTGAAGCTGTGCATTAGGTTTTCACTGACTTCTTCCTCTGAAGTGGGGAGCTATATCCTTCTTCATTGTCTCTTCTTAGTCTGGAAGCTCTACTGAAACCTACTCACTTTGGGAGACCCTGTTGTCACGTGAACTACAAGTGACATAGCTTCCAGCATCACAGCAACACACAAGCCACCACCGTAGGAAACTCTGACAGCTAAGTGGTGGTTCTATTACTGGTTTTAGTACTTCAAGCTAATTTGTTTGCTGTTTTAATAATCCATGGTATATTCAATATTCTTTACCAGCATCACACTAGGACATGTATTAGGACCTGAAAATTATGTCACTGGCTCCAATCAAATCATTGTGATGCCCAAGGCCAAGATCTGCTATTGTGGTAATTATCTTTATTTCCTAAAGCTGCTGTAACAAAACATAATAAACTGGACAGCTCTGAAGTAGAAATATTTACTGTCTCACAGTTTTAGAGTTTAGGATCAATATCCAGCCCGTCGTATGGCCGTAATCTTGTTCTATCCATTCTAGGGGAAGATCCTCCCTTGTGTCTTCCAGCTTCTTGCACACTCTGGCGCTCCCTGATGCACTCTTGCATTTTAGACACATGCTCTTATATTATTTCTTCCTGTGTGTCTTTTACTCTCTTTCATAAGGACCAAAGAGGATAAGGACCTGAATCACTCCTGTATTTCCTTATTAATCTAACTGATCACATTTTTTATTAAAAACCTACTTCCACAGAAGGTTTCATTAGCAGGTTCAGAAACTAAAAGTTTAAGCAATTTAGGGGATCAGGTCTCGACTTATAACAGTAATAGAGAGTCAGTAAAATATTTTTAAAAAGGTCATATTGCATTGCATTTCACTGTAGAGCTCTGATTAAAAAGAGAGAGAACTAGGGGGAACTTTTAGAAATGTTTATAACAGACTGGTCAAAAATAAAGACTTTTATGAGAGTAGATTCAAAAGGAAGAAATAAATTAATAAAAGGAAAGAAATGTTAAAAGAAATAAATTTTAAAAAGGAAAGAAATTCTAAAACCACAGGGAAAAAAAAGTGAGAAATAAAAATATCACCAAATTTTAAAACCCTGGTGACTGGTTGACTACAGTTCTATCAGAAGAAATAGGAAATAAACGGTTTCTACTGTTAACAAGTATATTTATCAATAGGAGAAAGATCTTGTCAAGTAAAGGTTCATTGTCCAATTAGACAGGACAGGTGAACTGAAAGGCAATCTGGCAAATGCCATGGAATGAGTATCCTCTACGACTTTAATGCAATTTCTAAAGGAAACATACAAGGAAAAGGTGAACTACAGCTGGCTCGCCCGTACATGCCACTGCTTGGGAAGTCAGCTGAAAAGAAATAGAATAAAACAGCAGCATTCATTAACTCAGGCAAAGATGGACCACCACAAAAGATATGAAAACAAGGACAGAAAATCACGGCAAGACAAAGGTAGAAGATGATGTTTTCATAAATGATGGAGGCAGGGGCAGTGCAAGAATTAAATACAACAGCGGTAAATACATTGCATATGCAATCCTACAACCACAGGTCACTGGATAGACACATAGGCTAAGTAAGTGTGGGAAGGAGAGTGGAAGTATATCCGTGAATATAAATGGGTTTGACATAGGATATGTGAGCATGTTCTACTGCAGAACATTCTGGTTTTATTTATTCCAACTGATTTTTTGTTTGTTTATCTGATAATCCATGGTATAGTCAATATTCTTTACCAACACGACACTAAGACCTGCACATGGGCCTACAAATTATATAGCTGAGCCTGCACCAATAATTATGATGCTGCTGGTCAACAACCACCATTGTTAATAACTGTCTCTTTTCTAGTGCCGCTGTAACAAAATACAAGGAATTGAAGAGCTTGGAAGTAGAAATGCCATATATACTCAAGTATAAGTTGACCCAAATATAAGCCGAGGCACCTAATTTTACCACAAAAACTGCATTAAAAATGTGCTGAAAAACTCAGCTTATACTATATACAGTATTTATTACCGCACAGTTACATAGATTTTAAGGTCAAAACTCAGGATGTCAGCAAGGCCATGATCTCTCTCTGTTAATTTTAAGGGAAGACCCTTCCTTTTCCTGTCTAGTTTCTTGTATACCTTGGCATTTCTTGGTGTTCTTTGGACTTTAGATGCATGTCCATATGATTTACTGCAAATGTGAGCATACAGGGGACAACGTTGGAAAGACTTTTAAGACATAACTAAATACTTGAAGGGGATGAGTCACTGGAGCTCCGGCTCAGACTCATAGTGTGAGGGAACACCAAGGTCAACTAACATAACAGAGTCCACAAAGGTAATGGTATCCGCCCTACTTTGGTAAGTACCCACTTTAGCCCTCAAAAGTTTGTGAGGGAACACCAAGGTCAACTAACATAACAGAGTCCACAAAGGTAATGGTATCCGCCCTACTTTGGTAAGTACCCACTTTAGCCCTCAAAAGCTTGTGAGTGGTCATCTAAGCTTCATCTATTTGGTTCTCTCTCTGGAGGAAAAAATAGTGAAGAAAACTGAAGACTCAAAGAAACAATCAGTCCAGTAAACTATTTCATAGACCATGCAAACATCAGGAGCCATGACCCTGAGTCCAGAGAGAAAGTAGATGGGATGTCTACCATTGCCAACTGCTCTCAGAGTGGCCACAGTAGAAGGCTCTGAACAGAGTGGGAAAAGAACAGGGAACAAACTCAAAATCATCACAAATACCAACCTACCAGATCAGAGAAACTAGTGGACCCCAAGACCATGGTCCTGTGATGCAGTGAGTTAGCTAATTAATATGAATCAATTAAAAATGTTTTAGCCATCGTCTAAGTAACTATGGCACATGTTTTTTTTATTTGCTTGTTTTGAAACTATAATCAAATCACTGCAGCCATAGTCTTTGTAATACTCATGAAAGGACTTTTTCCTGATGGGTCCTGGTAAGAGAAGGTGGGGGAAGATGGTGATAGATTATAGGATTCAGTTGTGAATGACTATGAACAGGGTTAATTGTCATGTACAACCTTGGAACTCCCATATAGAGATTGTCAGGCAGTTTTGTTTTTCCATCCTGCTTATTATTTCAGCAGCAGAAAAGGAGGATTTCACTACTGAAAAGAAAGAAGAGCTAGCAGTAGAGAGCATCATGTGGTCGCTGAGAGCCACGGACAAAAGGCTGAGATACTAGGAAGGTAGCAGTGGAGCAGGCAAGTAGCAGCAGCAGCAGCACTAGGAATGATGGCATAAGACAGAGGGGTTGGCTTCCCAACCCACGTAGCAAGCAAAGCTGAGTGGCTTAGAGCACGAGGCTTGCTTGCAAAGTAGGAAACCCCCAGGCACTTAATTAGGGCACTAGGTTTGGTGAATCACAGAGCTAAGGCTTTCAAGGCAAAGCTTGTGGAAGAGCCAGTGCCACCTGTGTATTTAGCAGCGGTCATGCTACTATAGGGAAACTTTGTCCTGTTCCCTCGGTGAGGCTGGTTTGGGTCCAAAGACCAGTAAACCTTGAGTGAGTGACTGTTTGTGTGTTCTAGGAACTTGGTACACATGCAGAGGGTTAAGGAGATTCCTTGCTGCAAACAGAAGAATTCTTCTTAGTCAGAATGTGCTTGCACGTGAGAATGTTGGTTCATTATGAATCATGACAACATCGTATGTATAAAGTCACTGTGCCCTAGAATGTCCCCTGCATTTGTTTATCAACTTTCTCCTTTGGCTTGCAAATGAAAACCGGCGAGCAGAGAAGTTCATGAGGTCTTCTCTCCCTGGAATACCTCTCCCTTTCTCCCATGACTCAATCTAGTGTCTTAAGTAGCCGTCCCACGAGTTACAGGTAGCTCTCAGCTAGCTGGAGTACTACTACCTGCTCGAAGAGCATTGTAACATTTCCCAAGCAGGGAAGAGGTTTGGCCAAGGGGTGGAGGGCCAGGGAGATTTTTCATAATTCCATCTTTTGCACAATTAACTAAATGTTAATAGAATGTAGAAAAGATCAAAATGGAACAAACAAATTAATTGAAAAAAGAAACCCTCCTAAAATCTGTATCAACCATGTACATAACTGAAGAGATAGAAAAGGAAAACACAAATCTGGAAAAGTTACTTAGCGTTATTCTAGAGGGAAGAGAAAAAGTTTTACAAATTAAAATGCTAACCCTCTTCCTCAGACTAGCACAGAAAGGAAGAAAAGCATAGGAAATGACAGATGGATAGACATGGGGATAAGAGGTTATGCTGAACTGTTTTCGATGAGGGAATGCAGTCTCAGAAGCTTTGTTGTTCTCAGTTAGAGTGAAAGGTAACCTCACCTGCTGAGAATGAAGATAAGAACATCTGTCAGAGGATCTACAGATCTCTTGATCAAAACAAAGATCAACAGACTTCTCACTGACTATACCTATTTATACTTCCTGAAACTCAACCGACTCTTCTCAAGTTAAATATACCTAATTATTTTTAAGAACTTATTTCCTTCTTAAAATAATCTAAGATTGTAAATGCACGCTGTAAGCCTCCTCTTCCCTGAATTTCTATTGTTTTCATATATTGTTTCACACAGTTACTCTTGTTTGGTTCTCCAGTTGTTCTGGATGGTGACTTCTCTCTGCACCTGACAAAAGGCACTTCAAGGGCAGAGAGGCAGACTTGAGACCATATCCATACCTCACCAAGTACCTACAGAGGCGTTGTGATGACCATGTGAAACACTGAAGAAGCATGGTGTCACACTCACTATAAAAAAAAATTCAATTCAAGATCTATCCTGAAGTATATTGCATCAGTGATGGGATAATGGCTAAAGGCCTATGAGACTAGCTAACAAGATTCTCACTCAAATTTACCTACCCATCAGCCACTAATCCAAAATCTGAAGATACTATTTTTCACCAATTTTGCAGTCCAATATTGGCTAAAAGTGCAGTTAAGTTGTATTGATTATTACTTGTAAGTGAAATGTTAAAGTTGAAAACAAAAAATGAATCATTACATTGGAAAATGACTTTGGTGAAAGAAATGAGGCCAGAGATTGAATGCTAGAATTTTTCAAGATGTAGCAGTATTGATTGTAAATACCTTTAATCAACAACATGAACCATGACTATGCATATGGAAGAAAAGGAATGAAACAGACTGCCTCCTCAGTAAGAGATGGAGAAGTTCAATCTCAATGCTCAGAACAAGATCATGGGATGAATGCAATGCAGATCGTTTGTTCATATGCAAGTTCAAATTGAAGCTGAAGAAATTTAAAGCAAGTGCATGAGACTCAAGGTATATCCTTGAATCCATCCCACCTAAATTTAGAGAACATGTGAGGAACAGATATGATCCCTTGAACTTTAGTAACTTTAGTAACAAGACAATTTGTGGGATGGCATCAATGACAACACATGAAGAAAGAAACATGCAATACAAAAGGACTAAAATGGGTGTCAGAAGAAACTCTGAAACATACTCTTGAACATAGAAAATCTAAATCGACAGCAGGAAATGATGATGCAAGAACTGAACAGAAGAATTCAAAGGGCAGCTTGAGAAACAAAATAGTACAATAAAACACGCAAAGACTGATAGAAAACCAAAAAGGGAAGAAGATACACAGCACTTCTCATGCTAAAATAATGACCTCCCCCAAAAAGCCTCAAGATGCAATAATGAATAACTCTATAGGCAAAATATTGCATGATGCAGAAATCATTACAAAAGAATGGAAGGAATAAATAAGCCAAGTTACTACACCAAAAAGCATTAGTTGACATTCAATCATTTCAAGAAGTAGCAAATGATGAAGCATGAATGTTACTGAAGAAAGAAATTCAAGCTATACGAAGGCACTGTGGGAAAACAAGGTTCCAGTGATTGACAGAACACCAACTGAAATGTTTCCACTAACAGATGCGACACTAGCAGCCTTCACTTATCCATGACAAGAAATTTGAAAGCCAAGTTCCTAGGCAACTTACTTGAAAAGATCCATGTTAAAGCCCATTCCAAACATCAATGATGCAAAAGAACGAAAATATTATAGACCAAAATAATTCATGTTACACACAATGAAGTTTTCGCTCAAGATAATTAAAAAGGGATTGCCACAAGGAATGCCCACAAATTTAAGCCATATTCAGAAAAGAATGTGAAACAATGGGTATCATTACTGGTATCAGATGGATATTGGCTGAAAACACAGAATACAATGTGTTTGTTTTTGACTGTGCGAAAGCATTGAACTGTGTGAATCCTCAGAGGAAACAAATAATATTTGGAATGGGAGCTCCAGAACACTTAAGGGTGCTCAGTGGGAACCTCTACATTGACCTGGGGGGTCCTCATTTAAAGAGAACAGGGGATTCTGAATGGTTTAAAATGAGACTCAAGATTGTACCTTTTCACCACACTTATTCAAATTGTATGCAAAATAGCCTGCAAAATTTAGCAACATGATAAACACAGCACCAGGACTACAGAAAGACTGCATATTGAGGAGTAATATGCAGAGGACACAAACTTGCTTGCAGAAAATGAAGATGAGTTGAAGCTCTAACTTATGATGATCAAAGACTACCGCCTTCAGTATAAATTACAGCTCCATACCAAAAAAGTTCTCACAGCATGACAATAAGCAGCATCAAAATAAATGAAAAGGGATTGATGTTTTCAAGGAATTGATTTTGCTTGCACCCACACACAACACCCATAAAAGTAGCAGTCAAGAACCCAAATCCATTATGCATTAGGAAATCTGCTGCTAAAGATCGCTATGTGCCACATTGACTAAGGTGCACCTAACCCAATCCATGTTCTCGTATGCATGCTAATGCTGAACCGTGAAGATTGAAAACTGAAGAATTATTGATTTTGAATTATGGTGTGGTTAAAAATTATTTTTAAAACTATGGAATGCCAGAAAAATAAATATATTTTGAAAAATAGCCAGAATGTTCCCTAGAAGTCAGGATGGCCAGCCTTCACCTCATGTACTTAATAGAGGACATCAAGAAGAATCTCTCTGGAGAAGAATATCATGCTTAGTAGAGATCAGCAAAAAGGAAGATCTCCAAAGAGGTGGACTGACACAATCAGTGCAACAGTGAGCACCAACAGTGACTGTGAGGATAACACAGGACTAGTCTCTTTAGAGAATCCCCACTGAAATGGTATTCATTCAAAACAAACTTCCTGAGTGCTGAAAGAGGAGGAAAGAGGAGAAATATAGCACACACATAAAGTATAAAAAAATGCCATGGTCTTCCATTGTTCTAAGGAATTTATTATTCTTAATTGTACATTGCCAAATTATTTGTATAAAACAAAGTATCCTGGCTGCAATATTTGTAGAATTCAAAATGTAGGCTTTAAATTTAAAAGCAATGTTTCACCTCACTAGTTTTCCAGAATTTTAAAGGACATGAGACATAGTCTAGATTATAGGAGTAATCCACATCTAATCACTGCGTGTATGGCATAATTAAAAATGGAAGGACTATTATCTGTTCTACTATTAGCTCTAGAAAGGATAATGGAAAATCAGGGAAAAAATGGATTAAATATTCATTGGATCCAAGTATTTCAAACCGAAACACAATATAAATAAAATGTGCAAATAGTTGAGGCCCAACATATTTCCTAAAATATCAAGAAAATGTGAAATGTTTCCTTAATTATCAGCTAAATTATCTCAATTTGCACTTCATTAGAAAGTATGAGCTGATTTTGAAAATGACTGAACTGAGCTGGCTGTCTTCACTACCTAGATTCACAGGACAATTGCTTCACTGACATCTGCAATTTGGAGAGTAGGAATTTAGGCCTTGGCTTTAAATGTTGGACTGAAACCATCATTGACCATGATGGTTATTTCACCAGGAAATTCTTATTATGGAATCCCAGGCAAACCATCACTGCATATTACAGTTGCTGAAGATCTACACAGCGTACGCCTGCATGCCTACTGAGAGACACGTACAACTTATCACTATGCCAGCTGTGAACTTTATCTGCAGTACAACCATAATAACAGCGGTGTACATACTTTGCTTACATTGTAAATCACGGATTTATATTTCAGGTTGCCTATCGCCAAAGTCTCTTCGTGCTTTCCTTTGACTCCACGAGAGCAAAAGGCTGGATATTTTTCTTTTAATTTGACATGAGCTAATCTGTGAGAGAATCTCAAGTGACTATGATATGGAGTTTTTGCATCGGTTTATTTTTTCTGCATAAATTATCAGGGTTGGAATGAACTTTAGAGACCATCACCGATTTTTCTCATCTATAAGTAAAGCAGGTGAAGACCAGAGAGTCTGTGTGACTTATCCCTGAGCACACTCCAACAGCTTATGACTTGTTCTAGATCCTTTTTCACAATGGCCTATATCAATCATTCAGCTATTATTTGCACATGTGCGCATGTGTGTGCATGTAACAGATGAGTGAATTATCAAACAGTGAACAAGCAACTAATAATCAGTGCAAGTAATAAAACGTCACTACCCTGGAGCTAAGGAGCCCTGTGGTGGAGTGGTTGAGCAACGTCAGAAGTTGAAGACTATCAGCAGCTCCACGGGAGAATGATGATTCTACTCCTGTAAAGAGTTACAGTCTCTGACCCTCACATGGCAATTCTAACATGTCGTGAGGGGTCTCTATTTGATGAAGTCGATTCAATGGCAGTGACCTTGAAGTTTGCCTTACTCCTCAGCCCCTTCACGTACTCTCCTGGACATTATTACACTCTCTCTCGTCTCCCAAAGAAACCATTATTCTGATTTTAATTTACCATTTGTTTTAGCATTTACATAAGTAGAATCATACAGTGTATTTTTTCAGTTTCTGTTGGTTTTTTTTAGTTGTGAAATTTAGCCAGTTTGTCACATATAACTGTAGACTGTTTCCCTCTTTTTTGCTGTATAATGTCTAATTGTATTAATAAGATACTTTTATACATTATAATATTGATAGACACTTGATCGTTCTCATCATTTGCCAGCTATTAAAAGCAGTCTTGCTTTAGAGATTTTTATGTGTGCATTTTGCATATGCACAAGCCTTTATAATGAATATAAACAAATGAATTTATTGGGTCACTTGGTAGACTATGTCTCACTTCGGTAAACACTGTCACATGACTTTATAAAGTGACACCAGTACATATTCCTATCATCAGTATTTCTTCCTTTACTACCATTGGTTATTTCTCACGTGCTAACTTGTGAAATGGCTGCATGTTGACTGGTTCTTTTGGTACAGTGATTCTGCGTGTTCTTTGCATCTTCGTTTGGTGCGGCACGCATCATCAAATATTTTGACCGCAGAGTTTTTCAAAAGTGAACTCGAGGCTTGGTTTTCTTCTTCTGTTCTCTCAGTTGCAGATAGGCTGAGTGTGCTCTTCCTTTTTCATATTCCAACTTCAGGTCTTCGCACATCTCCATATAAGATTTTGTTTTAGCTTGTTGGGATGCCCTTGGAAATTTTCTGTCCAGCTTTGACTTCTGTTTGCCTTAGTTGCACTACGATTAAGAGCAAGTTTCTGAGTCTCTTCTGACATTCTCTTTGGTCTTTTCTTTCTTCCTAGTCTTTGTAATGACCTTTTGCTTTCTTCATGTATGATATTGCTGATGTCTAAGCTTCACTGAGAGCATTAGCCAAAAAGAAAGTTCAAGCAATTGATGGGATGCCACGTGAAATGTTTCAACATGTTGATGAAGCACTAGAAGCACTTACTCATCTACAATACTATAATAGGATGTTTGGAAGACAACTAATTGGCCAACTGATGGGAAAAGATCCATATTTGTACACGTTCCAAATAAAGGTAACTCGACAGAGTATGAAAATCTTACCATAATAACATTGATAACGCATGCAGGTAGTTTTTTGCTGAAGATCACCCAACAATGTTAGGAATAGTACATTGACAATGAGCTGCCAAAGGTTCTGGCTGGATTCAGATGAGGATATGGAGCAAGGAATGGCATAGCTGACATCAGATCTTAGCTGAAAGAAGTGACTACCACAAGATGTTTACTTGGGAATTCTTTGACTATGCAAAGGTATTTGATTGTGTGGATCCAAAAGAAATGTGGACAGTCTTGAAAAGAATGAGAATTCCAGAACACTTCATTGTGCTCATGTGGAAGCTGTACATGAATCAAGAGGCAGTTGTGAGGACAGACAAGAGAGCACTGAATAGTTTAAAATCAGGAAGAGTGTGAGGCAAGGTTGTATCCTCTCACCATAATTATTCACGCTGTATGCTAAACAGATCATCAGAGAAGCCAGATTCTAAGAAGAAGAATGAGGCCTCAGGATTGGAGGAAGGCTTGCATACAACCTGTGATGTACAGATGACACCGCATCGCCTTGCTTGTAAAAGTGAGGAGGACCTGAAGCACTTGCTGATGAAGCTCAAGGAGTGCAGTCTTCAGTATGGGTTGCAAGTCAATGTAAAGAAGACCCAAATCCTCATGATTGGACCAACAGGAAACATAATGATAAAAGAAGAAAAGATTCAAGTTACCAAGAATTTCATTTGCTTGGAAATATAATCACTTCTCATGGAAGAGCAGTCAAGAGATAAAATGATGAATCTTCACAAGTGCTTTTTAACGTGTTAAAAAACAAGGATATTATTTTAAAGACTACATGCATCTGTCACAAGCCATGGAATTTTACAATTCCCTCATATGCATGTGAAAGTTGGACACTGAAAGAGAGACTGAAAAACTGATGCATTTGAATTACAGTGATGGTAAAGAATATTGAAAGCACTACTTACTGCCAAAAGCTCAAAGAGTTCTTAGAAGAAGTATAGCCAGACTGCTCCTTAGAGGCAAGATTTAGTCTGTCCTTTGGGCATATTGTCATAAGAGAACAGACCACAACATGCTTGGTAAAGTGGAGGGGCAGCAAAAAAGAGGAAGATGCTCACAAGGTCTGACACAGTGGCCACAACAATGAATTCAAATATAAGAATAATTGTGAGGATGGTGCAGGACAGGGCGTTATTTACTTCTGCTGTACACAGTGTAGCTCTGAGACAGAACTGCCCTGATGGCACCTAACAGCCACGGCATTATCAGTCTTTGAAAGTTTACGCATACGTTCAAAAGAGCACTCACTTACTGCTCATCTACTCTATTCCAGAAACTGCATTTGAAGTAACAGATACAAATCGGAGCATCTTCTCTTGAGGAATTTGAATCAAATACAAGATTTCCTCTTGATTCATATATCTATATTTATATAGATATATAAATCAATTCATTATTTGCATCAATGTTTGAAATGCATCTATGAATCCATTCATTATTTGCATCGATGTTTGAAATATATAGGTACTTAAACCTGGTTCTATCTCTTTGAGAGGCAGAGTTGACACAGTTACCTAACTAATATTTTCCAGTTAATTTTGCTTTGAAGTAAGTGGGCAAAGCCAGCTGCTCCTCGGGTTCAGGCAGGTCTGTGTAGTCTGGTAAGGTTGAGACTGAACTGGAAGGGTGCTTCTCAACCAAGGAGAGCAAGGAAGGGAAAGCTTTTCACGGAAAGGAAATTCGTGAACAGTCTCCAAGAATTTCATCAGTGTGCTGCAGTCAGACAACCGAGCATCCATCCGGTAACTGACTGCTGACCCCGCTACTTCTCTTTGCATGGTTTTTCAGATAAGAATGAAAATAAAGACAGGGCAAAGAAAGGGACCTGGTGTCCTCAACTAAGCATTATGGAATTTATTTCATAGGTAATAAGGAAACATCAAAGGGGTTTTAGCATAGGAGTAAAATAATCATATCTGAATTTCTGAATAAGCATTATGATTCGGGAGGTTGGACTTGTAGGGGCACAATACTAAAGTAGCTTGTAAAGAGCTGCTTCAGCAGTCCAGGAGATGGTGCTGAAGGCAAATATGGTCATGTCTGTAGTGAGGGGTGGGGAAAGGTTGGTGTTGTTGCCGGTGAATAGGTTTCAACCCATAGTTACCTTATACACAACAGAACAAAAAACCTCCCTGTGCTGAGCCACCCTTCAATTGTTCCTGTGTTTCAGCCCATTGTTGCAGCCAAGGTGCCAGTCCATCTTCCTGAGGACCTGCCCCTGCTTTGCTGCCCCTCCACTTGACCAAACATGATGTCCTTCCCCAGGCCTGGTCTCTCCTGACAACATGTTGAAAGTAGGTAAGACAAAGTTTCTCAATCCTTGCCTCTAAGAAGCACTCTGGCTGTACTGTTTCCAACACATATACTTGTTCTTTTGGCAGTCCATGGGACTTTTAATAATCTTCAGTGGGGAGAAGAGGAGGAGGAGGAGCTTTATTTTAATGAGATGGAACCTGTAAGGTGTGCCATGAATTAGACTTGAATGTGAGGTATGAGGATATTAAAGGCTTTTGCTTTGTTGACGAGGTATATGTTGGTACTGCTTTTCAAGATCAAATAGACTAGAGAAGAGAAATATCTATAAAAGTAAAATGATTTTATACACCAAAGCTGTCTAGCAGGTAAATTTGCAGATTTTATGATTTTACAAGTGTCTGAGATGACATGTACCCTGATATCCATTATCCATTAAAAAAAAAAAAAAGAACGTAGTTTTGAGTCAGCTGCTGGACTCACATTCAGAGTACATCCCCCAGTTCCCTTGCAGGTAGGTAAGGGATTGTGAAAAAAACCTGAACAATAGAATTTTTACAGGAAAAAAATTAGCTGTAAGTTGCAGGGCATAGTCTTATTAAGAATGGTTAAGACTTTCGTCTCCTCCACTCCTTCTTTAGCTGCAAAGAGCATGTAATTGTGATAGACCTGTTTTTCCATAGGACTGAGGACAATGCACTCGTGCATGGATATTTCATAAGTTGAAACAAGTATCTTACATAATACAGATGCTCTGTCTGTCCATATGTAATTTTGAACTTTTAATTCGGAACAAAGATCTATTTTACTTAAGGGCCTCTGTATTTTTATCTGTTAAAACAAATGAAATAATATCATGATTATCACATCAAAACTAGACGTGAAGATGTCAGATACAGTCCAGGAAAGCAGAGAAGAAATCAGTTTCTATTCCCCAGCAGGGAATACAAGTAACCCCAAAGTCTCTTGCACTTCCTAATAAGCACTAGAAGCTAAAGAGTAAAAGTTGGTGAGGGCAGCACAGTCCTAAGTAAACGCTCAGGGACTGAGGCTCTTTCAATAAACAGCACCTTCAACATAGTCAAAATAGTGACCTCAGGTGCCAGTCAACCAGAAAAGAAAAGGGATACTGGTGACTTAAGGAAAGCACCAAATATAGGATAAACTTAAATGTGTTTTGCTCCCTTGTGATTTACAAAAATTGGAATACAAAACTGCAGAGGCTACTTTCTGGTGCATAGGACAAAGGGTAGAGCAGATCTCCATAAACAACTAGCAGTTTCATCCACAACAGAATACAAGAGGGGAAAAGAAGGTTCAAAAGGTGCTTTGATCTTCAAGACTGAGCACATGATTACCATTTTAAGCAGCAAAGTTAAAAAATAATCTGGTTATTTGACCAAATGTTGATGGACGATGAACCGGTTGGAAGGAGAGCACAAGATGCCCCCAGTAATTTAGCCCCAGGGGTAGAGGGGTTCACATGGTGGGCTCCTATCCACAAGCTCAGCCTTGTGAAACCATCAGGTGTTCCGTGGGTGACAAGTGAGGCTTTCTGCTCCTAGACGTCTTTCTTGTCTCACAAACCCACAGGGCGCTCTACCCCCCAGAGGGTTGCTGGGAGTCAGAAGTGACTGGACTGCAGTGACTTGAGAATGTGTAAAAAGAAGGCCTTTGCCAAGTCTGAAGCTAAACAATGACAGTGAAACTAAAAAGAAGGGACAAAACTGGAGTGTTACCTCTGGGGCAAAAGTGAAAAGATTGTTAAGTGGAGGGTGAGGATAATAAGATGACTCAAAGATTTTCATTTAAGACACTGAGATTTCAAAAGCGGTGGCAGAGTGTCAGGAAATGGAGTTAGGTTTGGGACAGTCTCCTTAAAGGTTTGCTCAAGTAGAGACGCCCAAAGGCGGCTGTAAGTTTAGCATGGATGCCCGCTCAGGCAGGAAAGTTGTGACTGCAGCCATGAATATGCATGATAGAGATACTCTAAATAGAACAGAGCAAGAAGCAAAGAGGATGGAGAGGCTGTAGAATGCCAGTACTTGGAGGGGAGACAAGAAGAATTGGTAAAGAAAATTAAGGGTTTTTAAGGCAAACTGAAATGCTACATGAAAAATAAAGCCCCCTTCAAGTCTCTTGCATACTAAGTAAAATATCCAGAGTAATGAATTTCAAACTATTTTATATGTAAACCTAAGCAAAGCAAAAACAACTGCTTACATTAGATAGATGATAGATAGATAGATAGATAGATAGATAGATAGATAGATAGATAGATAGATAGATAGATAAATAGATAGATAGATGATAGATAGATAGATAGACAGACAGACAGATAAAGACAGACAGGGAGAGACAGAGAGCCAGTTGCACTGTAATATATAACCAAAGAGGGATGTGGTGTGCTTTATACATTAATGCTTCACACTGCTATCAAACAAAAACCTACCCCCCTTTACAAACCAGTCGCTGTCTATTCATAAGCAGGCTTGAACAGATACCTAGGAGGCAAGTGCAAATTGAAAACAGCTCTAGTCAAATCCACTTTGTTGCATAGCTCTTAGACATTTCTGAACTATTGCTAGTGATTCTGACTCCATGCATTTATTATTTGTGGCTTGAGTCTGAGGTCCTTTTCCTGCATGCAGATGTTTATAAACGCACAGTTTTTATTCAAAATTTTCATTGGATATAAAAACATGAACGAAAGCATGTCTCCAGCAGGCCCAAACTAGTCATTATATTTATTCAGAAAATTAGCACTTCAAGGAATCACACCCATTGCAGGACCCATGAGGGAAACTCTGGTCACTTGCAAAAGCAGTAAAACATAGAACAATTCCATTCTGAAGGAGAAGCAGCTAAAATCCTATGTGCCAGTTGCTTCAACATGCTCTATTTTAGTGTTAGTTCTATTTTTCAATGATAACATATTTTAAATAATACAATTTTAATTTCATTATTAGTCGAAGCCAAATTCCAAGCATTCATTATATATAAACACATATTCACACAGCTCTATATAAACATATGCATATATATGTATATATCCATGTACATACATAATGGTTTTGAAGTATAAAATTTTCTCCTAGCTTCATTTAATTTGAAGCCAGTGAATTTTATTTTTTAAATTTACATTTTCTTAATTTCCTCTCATTTAAAAAAATATACGAGAAAATTCTGGAGAAATCATGAGGATAGATGAAATTATGTTAGCATTGAACTTGAACATCACACTAAATCACTGAGTCGAACTCATCCATTGCTCAGGTACCAAACGGGAAGCAGAGAAAGCTAAGCGAATTGATCTAGGCCCACTCGATTACATGCTCACTTTGCCAACACTGCCACTCATGCTCGATAACAGCAAAAGTCAACCCTGGGCAATAACAATCCTGTGAACGATTTCAAGCTCCATAGAATGACATCACTTTTTAAACACATACTTTCTTAGAAATCATCAGCCTCAGACCCCAACTATATCATATATGCAGTGTAGTCATGGAAAGATCATTTATTTTTACAAAGAAACCGCAGCTCAGAATAGTTAAGTGGCTTTCTCAAAGTCATGGAGAGAGGGAAGGCAGCCTTCTTTCTGATATTCCACACACATATTTGCAAGATTAAGTACAACACAGTTGCTTGCACAAGGCAGAGAGTAAAGACATAATGGCATTACTGCCACCCTGGCAATTTTACAAGATAAGCTTGGTAGTCAGCTAGCTTACTTTCAGACTATCCGCACAGGTGATGTACTCAACTAAACAGCGGCCAAAATGATTATGAAATTAACTTCTTCAATTCATTTGTTAACCAATAGGTAGTTGGCAATAAAATTTTAAACTATGAAATGTATAATGGCTAGTAAATACATCTAAATCCTTAAAGTGTGGTACCAATTTAAAAGCATATTGACACTGACAGTCAATGGGGTACTTGTTTTACCAAACTTTCTTTCAGATCATGGTCAGGTTTATATAGATATAAACCATGAAAAAAAAAAGTTAAAAATCTGATCTCCTACATGCACCAAATATGGGAACTCCCTAAACAGATGAAGTTTCATCAGAAAGTATTGTTACAAATTAAGACACTTTTATTAAATGAAAATATCAAAACGTAAAGCAATCATATCTCAACATATCCTCTATCTAAGTCTGTACATTTCTGAAGGAGGTCTTTCCATCTCTCTGCCAGGGGTGGGGAATGCCCGGCCAGGAGCTGCATAAGGCTCACAAACCAGGCAACATCACACATCTCGCCAAAGAGAATCAGTTCCACCCATCACACTCAAAAAATAATAAATGCCATTGAGTCAATTCTGACTTATAGGAGAGAGTCGAACTGCCCCTGTGAGTTCATGAGACTCTAACTCTGCAGGATTAGAATGCCTCATCTTTCTCCCTCTGAGTGCCTGGTGCTTTTGAACACCTGACTTTGCCATTAGTTGCCCAACTCTTAGTCACAGTGTCCCCAGGCAGATGAACTAAATGCTTGACCAGTATGGTCACAGAATGATGGTACAAAGATTCTAATGGCACTTGGTCCGGCTAAAAAAAGTATACCGTCTGGGGTCTTAAAGGCTTGAAGGTAATCAAGCGGCCATCAAGCTCAGAAGCAACAAAGCCCACATGGAAGAAGCACATCAGCCTATGCAACCACAAGGTGTCGAAGGGATCAGATCTAAGGCATCATCAGAAAAAAAAATCTTACCATAGTGAATGATGGGGGGAATGCGGAGTGGAGATCCAAAGCCCATTAGTAGGCCACTGGAGATTCCCTTGCAGAGGGGTCTCGGGGAGGAGATGAGCCAGTCAGGGTGCGATGTAACAACGATGAGAAATACAACTTTCCTCTAGTTCCTAAATGTTTCCTCCCAAATCCCACTACCATGACTCGAATTCGACCTTGCAAGTCTGGCTAGACCAGAGGATGTACACTGGTACAGATAGGAACTGAAAATACAGGGAATCCAGGGCGGATGAGCCCTACAGGACCAGTGGTATGAGTGGCGAAACAGGGAGGGTAAAGGGAGAATGGGTAGGAAAGAGGGAACCGATTACAAGGAACTATATGTGACCTCTTCCCTGGGGGACAGACAACAGAAAAGTGGGTGAAGGGAGACTTCGGACAGGGCAAGATATGACAAAATAACAATTTATAAACTATCAAGGGCTCATGAGGGAGGGGGGAGCAGGGAGGGAGGGGAAAAATGAGGACCTGATGTCGGGGGTTTAAGTGGAGAGAAAATGTTTTGAGAATGATGTCCAAATGCGCTTTACACAATTGATGTGTGTATGGATTGCGATAACAGTTGTATGAGCCCCTAATAAGATGTTTGAAAAAAAATGTCACAGAAACTGTTGAAATGTTGAACACAGCTTACACGGACAGCGCTATGGGGAAAACTCAAGTCTATGAGTGGTTTTCTCATTTCAAAAAAGGTAAAATGCGTGCTCGCTTCGGCAGCACATATACTAAAATTCAAAAAAGGTAAAATGTACATTGATGACAAACCTCACTCTGGACATCCATCAATTTCCTGAACGGATGAAAAGGTCAATTCATAGTGCATTTGGAGTTCATTCCACGAGTTGTTAATCAAGCTTTCTCTGTAGAGGTTCTGAAAAGATTGCATAACAATGAGTGGCCAAAAGGCCTGATTTGTGGCAGGCCAGGGACTGGTTTTGCCACCACGACAGTGCACCTGCTCAAGCAGTCAACTCATTGGGCCAGTTTCGGCCAAACCCAGCATGCCTCTCTTGCTCCATGTACCTCACTCACCTGACCTCAGTCTGTGCAACTTCTTTTTGTTTCTGGGAATGAAAAGCGACATAAAAGGACTGTGATTTGTGAATAACAGAGGTGAAGAAGTGAAGAAGAAAGATGGAGGTATTGTCAGCAATCCAAACAGATGGGTTTGTAAAATGTTTCCAAGAATGGAATCACAGATGTGACAAATGTGTTAAGTGTAATGGAGAATACTTTGAAGGTGATAAGGTTGTTTTGTATAAAAAAAAAATTTTAATATCATAGTTTGAAAAAAAAATCCATTTTTGTGGGGTACTCGTCATATGCCAGGCTAAAGATATTTACATATACAATAAAGACTGATAGAAGCTATTTGTACTCTCCTGTCTCATAGGGAACCCTGGTGAGCTGCAATCAGCAAGGTCCACAGTTTGAAATCACCAGCCACTCTGCCAAAGAGAGGTGGGGCTTTCTGCTCCTGTAAGCAGTTACACTCTTGGAAACTCACCTACCCTATAGGTCACTATAAATTGGTATCAACTCAAAGGCCGTGAGTTTGTGTCTCACAGGGACTTTCTGCATCCAAAATGAACAACAGCAAGGGGAACTTCTAGTTTAAAATGCTTTATAAAAAATAATCAAGTAGCACAGATCTAGGTAGGGGGTTAGGGCACATATATAGCTCAAGGAGGTGTATCTAAAATCAGACCAAATTTAAACCTGTCAATGATATAGAGTACCAATTAGAAAGCAGGGTTCTGTTACCATTGTTCTAGAAAAAAAATACTTGTTCTGCCAGGACTTTTATTGCCACTGACTTCATGTACTTCCTTTTATGCTGCTTTGCAAAGACAAGCCTATATACTCTGGAAATGTATAACATTTTTATCACAAAGTACAGCCCTTATGCAAATGCTCTTTCCTATTGATTTTATCTTTCCATCGTATATATTGCAAAGTCAAGTCACGCAAAGAAAATCAATATCGGAACATTAAGAAACGGCTGTTCTTACAAAGGGCTTGCAACTCTTTTGCATATCCTTTTAATTTTACTTTCCACTTTGTATTATGCTTTGCATTGAAAAAGTGCATAACTGAATAAATTAAAGTTAATATTCTCCTGCCTTTTGAAGGAACCAAAATGTATTAAGTCCAAGCAGGATCTTCCTTTTTTTTTTCCTGATGCTCTGCAAGTTCTTTATCAATATCAATGGCTTAAAACCATATTATCCTCCCATGGCTGCCATTGAAAAGAAGGGTACTACAACATCCTTTCATGAAAGGGCATTTGATGATTTGGCAGGTGAGAAATTATTAAATCTTGGATGTGAAATGCTGGGACATTATGAAACTACATATTTCAAACAACTGTGGAATCCACACAAACTATATCTCCCTTCAGGAGATAAAAAGCCATGAAGGTTTGAGTATTTGCATATTTTCAGCGGCTTTTAAAGCTGAACACCTGAAGTTGTTCACTAGTGAACTTTACCTTTGCAGTAAGAGTATTTCAAAAGCATTATTTTCAAAATTCGTGCATTAATTAAATGATATTTTATTACATTGGTGTTTTTCACTGAAAGATAGATTTCAGTTAATATTAGAAGGCTCACCTATAAAAAATACTAATAGCTTTTTCAATTAATATAAGCAATAATGTATATTAATGGTTCTCTTACTCCATAATAAATATATTTACTAAATACTGGGCAGATATCACATACACAGAGACAACTTTATTACAAGAATTCATGCACATCTCTACCAATGATGTGTTGCTAAATACTTAACCCTTAGCTCTACAAGAAAGAAAAATATACACACACAGGCATACATGGACACATAAACAAGTTCACCGTAAAATTATAAAGAATATGTTCCATACAGCTGACAGATAATGATAAAATATACAAGACTTTCTATTGTATAGTCTATATGGCCATTGAATTTGACACTGCTTTGGTTAACTAGTGATTAACAGAGCATTTCCATCATATATGCTAGCTGATATTTTCTTTTGCTTTAAAAAAATAGCCACAAAAAAAATGAAACCATGAACTGAAATGACATGTAAGACATACTTTTTTTGCATAATGGGATAATAGTTTTCAAATTCTAATGGACCCTCCCATTTCCAACTTTTGTGCTATTAAATTTGTAAACTTATAGACAGCACACATTTTAAGTTTAATTTGTGGAATAAACATTTTCTCTGGTATTGTATTACTGGACCCTTAACAAAGCAATAAGCCAAACTCTGGTTTTCAGTTTACTAATTTCCCTTATGTAAATTCACCTATCATGGTCAAGGGAAAACTACTAAAATTATATTACTTTAGCATAGATTTGAAGTTACACTCCATTCCAAAAACCAACCTCACTACCACTAAGTCAAGTCTGACTAATAGCAACCCTGTAGGACAAGGTAGAGCTCACGCTGTGAGCTTATGAGACTGTAACTCTTTTAGGAAGTGGAAAACCCGATCTTTCAAGGGTGGAGAGGCTGGTGGTTTTGAACTGCTGACCTTGCAGTTAGCAGTCCAGTGCATAATCTCCAAGGCCACCAGGGCTCCTCTTATCTAGTATATTCTTTCTTTTTTAAGGTTTGAACAGAAAGAATGAGTTTATTGAAGGGGGGATACTTTGGAAAGAAGTCCAAAGGGCCCTCAGCTAGTCTAAAAGGCCAATATTTTCATTGCCCCACACACAAATCACAAAACTGACCTCAAGATCAAAAATAGTTGGGAAATGTTGAGTTAAATTAAAGTCACAATATGTGCTAAGTTGTACGGATACAAATTTGAGTTCAAGACACAATTTAACTTTTAACTGTGCCTATATTAACAAGCAGCTTATATTTTAAAAATCTTTAAAATTTAACAATGAATTTCATGTATTGGCACAAGCTGGTTTCAGTTAACCACTGGAACCTTAATTTTCCTACACATTGTTGGTAGGAGGAAATTTTACAGAGATAACAGAGTCTACTACAATTCAATCTTACTATAAGATAGTGAACTCCTTTGGAATGTGTTCAATATCATCAGTCATAGCAGTTATTAGTATTATTATGAACTTCTCTTTGAGTTCCGTTCCTGAGGGCAGACCTTGATGTGCAGAGTGACACTACAGGGACTTGTAAAAGCACATGCAAAAAGTGATACAAGCTGAAAAGGAAATGGGATCAGGGAAAAAATTTGACATACGCAAACTGTCAAATTGAAAATTTAAGTTAAGACTGGCCTTTCATATGTGACTACAGATATCTGTAACATAACTGAATCTTAAGGAAATTTCAATTGCCTAGTTTGAATTTGGTGGACTTGACTCAAGCCATGGTATTTTCAATCACTTCATATGTGTGGGAATGTTGCATCATGAATACGGAAGACCTAAGAAGTATGGAGGCATTGGAACTATGGTGTTGCAAAGAATACTGAAAGCGTATGGATTTCCAGAAGAATGTACAAATCTGTCTTAGAAGAAGCACAAGCAGAATCCTTATTTAGAAGTGGAGTGCAAGACTTGATCTCATGTATTTTGGATATATAATTAGGAGAAGCCAGTCCCTGGAAAAGAACACCATGCTTGGTAAAGCAGAGGGGCGGTGAAAACTAAAAAGACTCAAAGAGATTGAATGACATCATTGCAACAATGGGCTCAATACAATGGTGAGGATGGTGCAGGACTCGGCAGTGTCTCATTCTGTTGTACACATGGTCGCTGCAAATTGGAACTGACTCAACAGTACCTAACAACATCAACAACACTTTTACTATAAATGTTTGGAAAAAATGTAAATGTTCTTAATTAGAAAGTTTGCCTAAAAGTAATTACACTCTGGATGGTTTGTGGATTCAACCTAAAATTCATGAAGTGTTCTTAGAAATAGAGGTAAATATATGTACTATGGAAATTTTCACTTTGTTTTAGAGAAGTCAAATATACTCACAACATAAGGTACACGTTGCTATCATATTATATTTAAGCTAATGGGAACAAAAAGAAAATGAGGTGGGATTGAAATTCTTTGTATTTGTCTCTTAAAAATTAACCAAAAAGATGTGAATTATCTTTGCAGAAAGAGTTAAAAGACATGAAAAGATGCTCAGATGGTGTGTTGGATACCCTGTTGGGCTGCTAATCACAAGGTCAGCAGTTTGAACCCACCAGCCACTCCACAGGAGGGAGAAAGATGAGGCTTTCTACACTGATAAAGAATTATAGTCTCAAAGTGGGTACATAAGCAAATGTGGTGATGAAAGCTGGTGGTGCCTGGCTGAGTTAGTTAATTGTGCCAACATGGCCGATAATCACATGTGGGCTAATTGAAAGGCGGAGGAATAAATGGGTGGAGAACCTCGCCTTTCTAGTTCTCGGGTAGGGTCTCTTGCTTTGTGATGGTCGCACCAGGGTGCAGCTGCCTTAGCAGTTCCCTGCTTTAGCTTGCAAGATTGACTTCCTACAAGACATCCCCAAGGAGAAGCCACATGGACCTATCGAGATGTAGCCCTGGGTGCTGGAGTAGCCATGTGGAGACCCCTGCTAGTGCTGAGATGCTTATTCATTCACTGACTCAGCTTTCCTCCTGCAGTTGGCATCATTGCCTCTGTTTTGTGAGGTGGAGGACTTTGTGGACTGGTGTTGGGTTAATGAGTTAATGTTGGACTTGTGGGCTTGGGCAGCATTGGGTTGGGATATTTTCGTGATGCACACTTTCTTTACATAAAACTCTTATACATGAGTTGCTGTGGATTTGTTTCTCTAAAGTACCTAGACTAATACATTATGGTACCGAAAGTGGGGTACTGGAGAAACAGCTGTCGTGGCACCACTCACTATTACTCCTAGTGATTCACTTGCAGCATTTTTGCTTCCTGTCTCAGTAACCCTGTGTTCCTCAGGCCTGAAGGTCCTGGTTATGAAGGAAGGAACTCTCCCACCTGGAAACACAGCACGGATTCTACTGAACTGGCAACTGAGAATGCCCCCTGGCCACTTTGGGCTTCTTATGCCTTTGGATCAACAGGTCAGGAAGGGTGTAACTGTACTGAGTGGTGTGATTGATCCTGATTACCAAGGAGAAATAGGACTGGTGTTACATAATGGAGGTTAAGAAGAATATGTCTGGAATCCAGGAGATCCCACAGGCCGACTCTTAGTGCTACCATATCCTGTGATTAAAGTAAATGGTAAATTACAGCAACCCAATACTGACAGGACTTATAATGACCCAAACCCCTCAGGAATTAAGGTCTGGGTCGACCCACCAGGCAAAAAACCACAGCCAGCTGATGTATTTGCTGAGGGCAAAGGTAATACAGAATGGGTAGTAGTAGAAGGTAGTTCTACCTATCAATTACAACCACATGATCAATTGCAAAAGCAAGATTTGCAATTGTCCATGTATTTTCTTTTTATGTGTTTATTGCATATCTTTCCTTCATTCAGGTATGATATATTGGATATAATTGGACTGTGTTTTCATTTATATGTATAATAGATGATTGATGATAAGTATAAGTGTGATTTCATCAATGTCTGTAAATTATATATATGTATATATGGCTAAAGAATTGTGTATAGGTGCCAGTTGGCAAGGGATGGATTGAGATAGTTTATTGTGCCAGCCTGGCTAATAAACACAAGTGGGATTAAGTGAAGGGCAGAGAGATAAATGGTTTGGTGAGCCTCGCCTTTCTTGTCTATTTCTCTTTGATCATTGGACCAGTGTGTGCCTGCCTTGCTTGTTCTGTGCCTCAATTTAAAGGCTACACTACCTGTGGGACACCTAGCCTGTGGACTGTGTCACTTTTAGTTGAGGTCCCTTTAAGACATCTCTGGAGCTGGGGACTGGCAGTTGGTGACCTGCCTTGTGATTGGCTGCTGTGCTGACATATCCTAGCTCTCTCTACAAATAGAGGAAGATCTGGCAGCAGACTAGACTGGAAGGACAGCTAGTCTCTCACAACTCTCTCTCATGAATGTGAGTTGCACTGAGCTATTTGTACTGCTTTATAATTTAACTGTCTATTTCTTGTATTATATGTTTATCTGTATATGATTTAACAGTTCATTTCTTGTTATATATCTAATTATCTTTATAAATAAATATATTAAATCATCAGCAATTTGGTTTTATCTCTCTAGAGAACCCTGTCTAACACGCCGGCTATCAAAAGATATAGCTTCTGGGGTCTTAAAGGCTTCAAGATCAACAGTCAGCCATCTAGCTGAGAAACAACAAAACCCACATGGGAGAAGCACACCAGCCTATCCCGACATGAATGCTGAAGACAAAGCAGGTGCATACGCAAATGCAGTGCAGAAAGCTGGTGGTGCCCAGCTATCAAAAGATAAACAAGCGGCCATCTAACTGAGAAACAACAAAGCCCACATAGAAGAAGCACACCAGCCTGTGAGGTCACAAGGCTTTGAAGGGATCAGGTATCAGGCATCAAAGACCAAAAAAATCATATAATTGTGAATGAGGGGGAGTGTAGAATGGGGACCCAGGGCCCATCTGTGGGCTATTGGACATCCCCTTGCAGAAGGGTCACAGGGAGGAGAGGAGCCAGTCAGAGTGCAGTGTAACAATGATGAAACACACAATTTTAGTCTAGTTCTTGAATGCTTCCTCCCCGCGACTATCATGATCCCAATTCTACCTTACAAATCCGGCTGGACCGGAGGATGTACACTGGTACAGATAGGAACTGGAAACACAGGGAATCCAGGACAGATGAACCCCTCAGGGCCAGTGGTGAGAGTGGTGATACCGGGAGGCTGGAGGGAAGGTGAGGAAGAAAAGAGGAACCAATTACAAGGATCTACATATAACCTCCTCCCTGGGGGACGGACAGTGGAGAAGTGGGTGAAGGGAGTCATCAGACGAAGTAAGATATGACAAAATAATAATAATTTATAAATTATCAAGGGTTCATGGGGGAGGGGGAAACGGGGGGAACGGGAGGCGGGGAATGAGGAGCTGATACCAAGGGCTCAAGTAGAAAGCAAATGTTTTGAGAATGATGAGGGAAACAAATGTACAAAAGTGCTTGACAGAATGGATGTGTGTATGGATTGTGATAAGAGTTGTACGAGCCTCCAATAAAATGATGTATTAAAAAAAAAAGAATTACAGTCTCAGAAACCTGCTTGAGTGGTTCCATCCTGTCTATAGGCTACTATGAGTGGGAATCAACTCAATGACAGTGAGTTTGGAGAGGCTTTTGGAAGAAATGAAAGACGTGAAAATAAAAGATCTGAAAATAAAAGACGGTGAAGCCACTGTCTATATACATACAGAAAATATTAGATTTCTCCCACACATCACCGTGAAAACTTTAATTTAAAGCAGAATGATTTATATTTGCACAATATTATATAATGAGATTACTGATATGACAAGTTTTAGTAGTTTAAAATGTGTGCATGTTCTGTGTGTGTTTGTATGTTCAAATATAAACACCTGTGTATGTACCTATATACACGTACACCTGTATATGTACCTATATACACGTAAGAGTGAGTAAAGAAGTTGCTACCATAGAAACCATTATTAAATAAAAATGTCAAAATGCGAAGCTATCGTTTCTAAACATATTCTCCAAAAAGGTCTACATCCACCTGAAGGCGGTGCTTTCACCTCTGTACCTGTACTCAGAAGAATTCTACAACTTTGAGTCACACCATGTCAAAGTGGATGCTTTGGCAACCGTGAGGGACTCGATGTGAGGACCTTCTAAATGTTCTTTGAGTTTGTGGAACAAAAGGAAATCTGAAGAGTTCAGATAGGTATTTTAGGATGGACAGGGTAAGGAAACTCAGTAAAATTCTCCTGGAATATTCCTTTCTACCTTTGAAGAATGACGAGATATATTGTCATGCTGGGTGAAAAAATTAATCAGCACAACTTTCCTGACCAACTTTTGTGATCAATGTACTTTGCAATTTAAAAAAAAAACTTCTTCATGATATGCACTTGTGATCAATATGTTTTGATCAAAAAAAATCTATCAAGACCATCCCTTTGGACTCCCAGTAAAAATAGTCTCATAATCTTCTAACCAAACCCTTCTGTGTAGATTTTAACTAGCCTGAAGAAGCTCTGGTAGCATGGTGGCTACACCCGAGGCTGGTGACCACAAGGTCCCTATCTGGAAACTACTAGCAGTTCTGTGGGACAAAGACAGGACTTTCTTTCCAATAAAGAGTTACAGTCTCAGAAACTCCCAGGGGCAGTTCTACCTTGTTCTATAAGCCAGATTGAGGTGAGAAAATGGAACAAGGGATGTCTTTACTGATTTCAGATGGATTTTAGTTCAAAACAAAGAAGATCTGAAACATGTTTACTTGTGTTTAATTGCCTATGCCAAAGCATTCCTGTGTGGACCATAGATAACCTTAAGAAGAAAGGAAATTGCAGAATACTTCATTGTGCTCTTACTGAACTTCTACATGGATCAAGAGGCTGTTTTCCGAACAGAACAGAGAATACCACATGGCTTACAATCAGGGAAAGTGTGCATCAGTGTTGTATCCTCTCACCATATTTATTTAACATTCTGAGCTGATAATTAGAAAAACTAGGCTACATGAAGAAGAATGTCACATCAGGATTGGAGGATGGCTTATTAACAACCTATGACGCACAGATGATACAATGTTGCCTACAGAAAGTGAGGAGGACTTGAAGGACTTGCTGAATGAAGATCTAAGGTTGCAGAAGACCCAAGACCTCACAAATGGACAAATTGATAACACCATGATAAATGCAGACTTTAAAGTTGTCAAGGGTTTTGTAAAAGACCTCTTTAAAGTAATAAAAGCAAGGATATTACTTTGAAGACTAAGGTGTGCCTGACCCAAGCCATGGTACAGTCAACAGCCTCATATGCAAGTGAAAGTTGAACGCTGAATAAATTAGACCTAAGAATTGATAGATTTAAGCAATGGTGCTGATGAAGAATACTGAAAGTACCATCAGTGCCAAAAGAACAAGCAAACCTGTCTTAGAAGACAGACAACCAGATTGCTCCTTGAGAAGCAAGAATGGCCAGGCTTCATCTCATGTACTTCGGACATGTTGTCAGGAGAAACCACTGCTTGTAAAAGGACATCATTCTTGGTAAATTAGAGGGGCAGCAAAAGAGAGTAGGGCCCCAACAAGATAGATGGACACAATTGCTGCAACAATGAGCTCAAACATAAGAACAGTTGTGTGTGGCTTAGAACTGGGCAGTATGTCATTCTGCTGTACACAGGGTTTCTAAGAGCAGGAACCAACTCCACAGCACCTAACATCAGAGCCAGGGTGAGGTGCTACCTCATCACTGCAGTAATGTGCATTCTCTTGTAGCTATTGATTGTACTCATTTCTTCATATGATGGTGGTCTGCTTGGATAACATCTTTGGAGAACTGTCTATTCATATATTCTGCATATTTCTTCATTGGGTTAATTTGTGTTTTTCTTATTGAGGTGTTGCAATTTTCTTTATATTTTTTGAGATTAGCCCTTTACAGAATATTTAATTTTCAGGGATTGTGAGAGCGATCTGGCTATGAAATCTTCCATCCCATTGATTGCCAGGGTTAATTTGGCTGATGTTCCTGGCTACAGGAGTGTTCTCTGCCCCCTCCCCACTCCATGTCCATCCCTCCTGAGACAGTGAACGTAGTTGGAGAGGACTACCTTCCCACAGAAAACGGGACAGTCCTTGAGTCAAGGGTATACAAGTAGCTGCACCCCACTACCAGAACCCTCCAGGTCCAATATAGCATTGCCATTTTTTCCCAATTTGGGGGTTCTTTTTTTAATGTATTGATAAAGTATTTAGATGTATATAAATTTCATGTTTTAAGGGGTCTCCATTCCTCCGTTTGTCTTCTGAAGTGTGAGTGTTTTTTTCATTCTGTTTGGTAGTGTGTTTATGCCCTTAAGTTTGTCCCTAGTTTTTCATTGGCCATTTTTTTAGTTCTAGAGTTTATATTTAAAGATTTAACCTGTCTTGAGTTTGTTTTTGTATATAGTGCGAGGTATAGGTGCTATTTCTTTTTTTTTTTTTTTAGTAGTTGGAGATACAATATTTCCAGCACTGTTTCTCTTTTTTTTTAATCATTCTAGTGGGCACTCATACAACTCTCATCACAATCCACCCATCCATTGTGTCAAACGCATTGGTACATTTGTTGCCATCATCATTTTCAAAACATTTTCTTTCTATTGGGCCCTTGGTATCAGCTCCTCAATTTTCTCCCTTCCTTCCCCTACTCTCCCACCCTCCCTCCCTCACCCTTGATAATTGATAAATTATTTTTTCATGTCTTACAATGTCCGATGTTTCCCTTCACTCACTTTTCTGTTGTCCATCACCCAGGGAGGTGGTTTTATATATAGATCATTGTGATCGGTTCCCAACTTCTCCCCCACCTTCCCCTTCCCCTCCTGGTATCACTACTCTCATTATTGGTCCTGAAGGGTTTATCTGTCCTGGATTCCCTATGTTTGCAGCTCTTATCTGTACCAGTTTACATCCTCTGGTCTAACTGGATTTGTAAGGTAGAATTGGTATCATAATAATGTGGGGGAGGAAGCATTAAAGAACTAGAGGAATGTTGTATACTGCACCCTGACTGTCTCATCTCCTCCCCACAACCCTTCTATAAGGGGGTGTCCAGTGGCCTGCAGATGAGCTTTGGGTCCCAACTCCGCACCCCCACTCATTCACAATGATATGATTTTTTGGGTTTTTGATGCCTGATACCTGATCTCTCTGACACCTCGTGATCACAAAGGCCGGTGTGCTTCTTTCATGTGGGCTTTGTTGCTTCTCACCTAGATGGCTGCTTGTTTGTCTTCAAACCTTTAAGACCCCAGACACTATATCATTTGATAGCCAGGCACCATCAGCTTTCTTCACATTTGCTTATAAACTTGCTTTGTCTTCAGTGATCACAGCACAATTTCTTAAAAAGACTAACTCTTTCCCATTATCGTGCTTTAGTCCTTTATCAAAAATTGGGTGTCGGTAGGTGTTTGGTTTTATTTGTTAGCTCTTTATTCTGAACCATTGTGTATATATCTATCATTGTATCAATACCAAGCTGTTTGGATTACTGTGGTTGTGTAAATGTTTTATAATCAGGTAATGAAAGGTCTTTATCTTGTTTTTGTTTTTAATAGTGTTTTGTTTATCTGTGGTTCCTTTCCTTTTCAAATACATTAGATGATTAGGTTTTCCATTTCTTTAAAGAATTGTGCTGGGATTTGACTTGGAAGGGCATTGATTTATATACTGCTCTCAATAATATTGACATTTCCACTCCATTAATCTTCCTATCCAGGAGCATGCAATACTCTTCCATTTGTGTAAATCTATTTGGTGTCTTGTAGAAGGGTTATGCATTATTCTGTATATGTCTTTTGTTTCTCTTAATCATCGTATGGGTAGTCATTGCAAATGCTTTTTTAAATTTTCCTTTTTAGATTTCTCTTCCTTAATCTAAAAGGATGTTACTGACTTATTTATGTTTAATTTATGGCTTGCCATATTGCCAAATTTTCAGTTAGTTCTAGCATTCTTCTACCAATCTTTGGAGTTTTCAATGTATAAAATCATATTGTCTACAAACAGAATTTTACTTCTTCTTCATTAATTTAGATGTTCTTGATTTCTTTTTGTTGTCCAAACACTCCAGCTCAGAATTCCAGGAGTATATTAAATAAAAGTGGTAAGAAAGAGACTTTGTCTAGTTCCCATTGGAAGTGAGACTACTTTCTCTTCCACGTTTAAAATGTTGACTGCTGGTTTTTCATAGATGGACTTTATTATGGCAAGGATTTTCCCTTGTATTCCTCTTTTATGTTTTTATCACAGATTGAGGCTGGATTTTGTCAAATTTCTTTTCTCCATCAATAGCTCTAATCACATATTTTTTTAAATGTATATGGTGGATTACATCGACTGGTAATCCATACTATTAAACACTCCTTGCATATCTGGTATACATTTAACTTGGTCATAATATATTATCTTTGAATGTTTCGTTGAATTCTATTAGTCAGAATTTAGTTGAAGATTTTTTCATCTAAGTTCAAAAGGAATGTTGGCCTATCGTTTTCTATTCTGGTGATGTCTTTGCCTGATTTGGGTCTCAAGGTTGTACTTGCTTTATAAAGTGAGTTTGGTAGTTTTATGATAGCTTTCAAAACAAAAAATATATGTGCCCTACTTTAAGAATCTCCTTGCTTATATACACAGTACTATCTTATTTTTTCAACTCTTTATGGTAATATTTTCCAGAAGGATATTACAATACACCACCACCACCACCACCACCCCCCAGCCCCCACCCCCGATATAAGTTCTTGGTATGTGAAAAAAAAAAGACTTTGGGGAAATTAAGCTCTTGTAAACTCATACTAATGCAATGCAGTAGTAGAATAATGAGTCCGTGAAACCTTAGTTCCTTAGAACTTCAACAAATTTACCCAAAAGTATAAGGATTGCAACATAATAATATTGGAGACTGGGGGGGTGGTGGGGGCAGTTAAATTACAATGAATAAGTTATTTTTTTTAAACATTTTATTAGGGGCTCATACAACTGTTATCGCAATCCATACACACATCAACAGTGTAAAGCGCATTTGTACATCATTCTCAAAACATTTTCTCTCCACTTAAACCGCCAACATTAGGTCCTCATTTTTCCCCTCCCTCCCCGCTCCCCCCTTCTTCATGAGCCCTTGATAGTTTATAAATTGGTATTTTGTCATATCTTGCCCTGTCCGACGTCTCCCTTCACCCATTTTTTGGTTGTCTGTCCCCCAGGGAGGAGATCACATATAGTTCCTTGTAATCGGTTCCCTCTTTCCTACCCACTCTCTTTTAGCAGGAAGTTTCACAGAGTTTACAATGTAAAATATTTACTGTCTCCAATACAGGGACCAATTTGAAGTCACCCAACAAAAACTGAGTGGGACCATTTTTTGATAAATGCTGCATGAGCTAAATGTAGCCTGCAGGCTACACACTCTAAGAATTGGGTTTTCTAATAATTTTGTATCAGGTCCACCTGACTGTTTTTGTTCTTGTTGCCGCTGTTTTTGTTAGATGTTGTCTAGTGGGGTCCATCTCACAATACCCCAGTGTACAAGAGAACACAACACTGCCTGGTCCTGCATCATCATCACAATTCTAACACTTGAGCCTATTGTTACAGCCAGTGTGTCCACATCTCTTGACTGTCTTCGTATTTCTCCTGACCATGGCTTTTACAAACATGATCTCCTTTTCCAGGTATTGGTCCAAAGAACGTGAGAGGACATCTCATGGTCTTCACTTCTAAGGCAAATTCATTCTGACTACACTTCTTTCAACGTTAAAATGTTTCATTCTGACAGGTGGTGGTACACTTAATATTTTTTGTCAACATAATAATTTAAAGGTATCAGTTACTTGCTTAGTCATTGTCCAGTTTTGCATGCATATGAGGTGACTGAAAATACCAGGACTTGGGTAAGGTGTACTTTAGTCTTCTAGGAGACCTCTTTGCTTTTTAATATTTAACCAGTGCAATATGCCACTTTATCTCCTGAATGTGGCTTCTATGGTCCCTAGTTCTACCACTTGCTTGTTATATGACATTGAGAAAATCATCAATTTCTGTGTCTCAATCGACTTTTCTGTAAACTGGACAAGGTTATAATAAAGCCTACATTATGTTATTGTTACCATGTATCATTGAGTTACGTTGTATTCCTAGGGACTCATGTGACACAGTAGAACTTCCCTGGTAAGGTCTACCTCATACTAATGTTCAGAGAGGGAACTCACCGGGCCTTTGCTCCACAGTGCCATCAGACGTGTCTGAAGCACCCACATTCGGATTAGCAGGCAAACACGGGATGCTGTGCCCCCAGAGCTCCTTGGGAACTCACTTAGACCCCATCTTATGAAACGATGGAATAAGCGGATATGTATAAAATCACTTAAAATGGATCCAAACATTATGTATCATCTCAAAGTGTTATCTACTACTATATGTCTCTCAAAATTCTTTTTAGACATGGGAAAATTGCATTATTTCTTGATAATTATAGGTATTTATAATTACAATTGGATTTGCTGCAGATTAGTCCCTGGTTGCCTAAAATATCATTCACAAATTATATTTTTCAATAAGTCCAGTCACTTGTAACAAAGCCCTGACTTATTTTGAGCATTACTAAAAACAAAAACAAAAAATTCCTTCCATGATACTTTGATAAAATCTTGGACTACAATGATGTTTATATAAAGAAGAGGGTAGAATTTCTTAGAGACCACACTTAACTCTAATAAAATACTTAATTAACATCCTTGGAATGGGTCATGCTAGAGCTGCAGAATACAAAAGCCAGCTGCTATACAACAAACCTATGTAACGACTAGAACTATGTTCTTTGTAACAGAAAAGGTCTGATTAGTTTTAAACATTACTAATTATTTTGTAATCAACATTAAGTACATGCAAAAAATCCATATGTGGCATTATGATAAAGAGCAGAAGAACATGACCTCAAGTGATATTAGAGGTTTTTTTCTTTTTTTCAGAACAAACATTTTTATTTACTCAAAAAAGAAACACAAAAGCCAAAGAGGACAAACATGTCAAGGGAAAGAGCTCAAACTCAATTACCAGTAAGGTATTGGTCGAATATTGGGGGAAGGGGGAAAAATTACAGAACAGGATGTCAGGAGAGAAAAGCATCAATGCCCAGCTGTTGGGCAGCTTTGCCCAGCCCCCAACTGAGTGACAGTCTGGAGAGGCTAACTATGCACACGAACCCGACATCCTGGAGCGAATTTGATTTGTGAAAGTTCTGGGATACTTTTCTACCAGACTTCAAGAATTTGGGGGTTAAATGTGCTTGGCTTTATAGTTTCCCTAATGTTTTTGTGGGACTCGGGGTGGAGGTGGAATCTTTGTTGAATGGACTCCCAGGCAAAGAAAACTTTCTTGGTCCATGAGCCATGCTTCTCCTGCGATTCTCTAGTGCCCAACAGCAGCACTAAGTGGAAAGGCGTCTTCCAATACAGCACAGAGGAGTCTGTGGGTGGTGCAGACGCCAAGTAAAGACTGGAGGTTTGAGTCCATTCAGAGGTCTCTTGGTATTAGGGTTTTTGAGGAAATGGATATGGCTTGCTTCCTTTGAGTGCATATCCTAACTAACATTTTTACAATGGGCTATAGTCTGAATGTTTCCCTAAAATGTTTCTTTACTAGTTGATCTAAGGCCTGGTGGCATAATGGATTATACACTGAGATGCTAACCCCAAGGCCATTGGGTTGAAGCTCAGGGAAAAGATGAGGATGTCCACTCCCATAAATATTTAAAATCTCAAAAACCCAAAAGGGTTTCTATCCTATAGGGTCACCATGAATCAGAATAGAATCAATGGCAGTGAATTTTGAGTTTGGATTATTTTTCAGAATTCGTTTCATGGTCTGTAAAGAATCCCTATAAGACACATTCTTCCCAGTCATTCCAGGCCTATTAGGAAGTTATGTTCGGTGACATAGTAGTAAAAGGATCATCATAGCTGAGGCAGACCTGCACATTTGGGCCTAGACCTACTGGGGTTTTGATAATGGGTTGAATAATTTTCAGTAGTCTTACAAGGCACCTCTAAGACACCTACAGGTTTTACCTTAGAAACAATACAATCAATTAAGAACATAAACTGTTTTATCATATCCTTAAGCTAAAGAAGACTATTTAATCATCTTTTCAGGAGATATTTTCTAGGAAGATTGTAAAGAAGCCCAATACAATGTTCATTAAAAGAATCAAATCTGAACTCAATCATTTAACCAAACAAGAATAGATCCTCTATTGAGCAAAGCAAAATAGGTTCCAAATTTAAAACATGAGCTGAAAGCCTGAACACAAATCCCATGGGTTGAGGATTAAATGCTAAAATTGGCTACGCTGCACCATGATTTTGAGCCACCTAATTGGCCCAATGCTCAGCGACTAACTGGAAGGTAGCAAACAAGCACCCCAGCAAAGCTCAGAGCCTGGAAGGAGGCTGTTGGGAACCAGGAACCACAGGGAGGAAGCAGGATAAGTGGTGCTGCAATGAGGGGACTTCAGTGAATGAGCTGAAACCAAATGTGTGTGATTTTTTAAATGTAAAACTGATAACTTGCTCTTTAAACTTTGACTAATAACTTAAAAAAGGAAAATCTGAAAGGTATCATTAGGATTTTGTGTGACAGCAGGAAAAGCCTCACTGAAATCTTGTTTCATATTCCTTAAGTGCTCTTCTTAGGTGAGCTAAACTTTCTAGATTTAAAACCATTCACTGTATGCATGATGATTAATCAAGTAAATATATAAATTAACTCAAAATATATAAGAATTTATAAAGATAGTTTTAAATAGGAGAAAGCCTGATCTACAGAACATTTTCAAGGAAAAATAAAAATCATTGTCAAGTACTTTATAAAAATCCTATCAATGGCTATCAGGAAGTCTACCTTACCTATTTAAATTTTATACCTTTTAAGCAGTGCTTGGTAGTTTACACATTCCACTGCTATCTGCTTTTCTCTTTATAGCAAGCCAGTGAAATATTTAGAGCATTCATAGGAGGAAGCAAATTCAGAAAGGTAATTAATTGCTCAATTTCACCCAGCTAGGAAGGCACAATGCCCAACCAATATATGTCTGACTTATAAATGGTAAAATACATTTTTAATTAAAGGCAGCATTTCTAAACCTTGTATTACTAAACTCCTCAAAGACCGATTAACATTGACCACTGTAATGGTCATGTTCATTTTCAGGACAAACTTTATTTAAGAATGTCTTCTTTGCTTCAGTCCAGATTTAATAACTACCCATTCCATTATAGCAGTTATTTGCTTGTTAAAAGAAATAACTAAGCACTTGTTTCATACCAATTGCTGTGCCAATGGATAAGGCATTGTGACGGCCACATAGAATCCCTACCCTCCGGGAGTTCATTCAAGTTCAGCAAGCACATACACACTATTAAACAAGCACACAAAGATATGTAAAACAAGAATACAAATATAAATGAATTATGAGCTTAAGTTTCTGTTGAAACATATAAAGAGGCCAGAGTGGTCAGGTGGTAAGAGAAGAGAAGATTTCAGTGAATACTGATGTGCAGGCTGAAGGAGTTGGCTAGGAAAGGGTGGGGGAAAGAGCAGTCTCGGCCAGAGGAACAGGATGCTTGTGCAAAGGCCTGTGAGGAAAGGTACATGTTACCTAATTCAAAGAACTGAAGTCTATATGTCATGTGGCTAGTGGGTATGGAGGACAATACACAGCAGGGCTTAGAGAGTGTGGTGAAGAAGGTCTCTTAGCTTCTCTTGAGGATAATGCTCTTGTTCTATCAAGTAGCCAATGACATTTTCCAAGCAGGTAGGGGTAAGGCCAGACTTGCATTGTAGGGTAAAAATAAAACAGTATTTTGATAAGGCTCCTCTAATCATGGTTTGTGTAACTTCCAGGAAATGGCTTTTTCCTGATGGGTCTCAGTTAAGACAGGTGAGAGAAAATGCTGACAGAATTATATAATTGTTTTGAGTGTAGAGGCACCTGCCGGTGTCGTGGTTACACATTGGGCTTATCACCACAAGGTGTGCAGTTCGAAACCACCAGCTTTTCCTCGGAGAAAAACCAGGCTTTCTACTCCCATAACAAGTTACAGTCCACCTATGAAAATAGTAAAATTAACAACAACAACAACAACAACAAAAACATCCCAGGAGCAACAAATGCTGTATAGGGTATGGAAAGACTGGAACATGTAAACATGTATAATCATTTTAGAAAGCAATATGGCACTATGTAAAACAACTGGGTACAGAAATACCATATGACCCAGCAATACTTCTGTGGGGCATATGCCTCAAAGAAGCAAGAGAAGGAACATAAACAGACATAGGCTCCCCATATTCATAGCAGCACAGTTCACAATAACAAGAATTAGGAACCAATCCAAATCCCCATCAGTTGAAGAACTGATAAAGAAACTATGGTAAATACACACAATGGAATACAATCCATCCCTAAAAAACAGGTTGGACCCACAAAACACCACCTAGCAGAGGGATCTGGAATCATCATGCGGACTGAAATCAATCAATCACAAAAGAAGAAATATTGTATGAGTCCACTAGTATAAGGACAAGAACCAACCCAAGGACGGGCTCCGGTTCCCAGGTCATATAGGTTTCTAATCTAGCCCCCTATCAATGAGGCAGGATGCATAACTTGCTCCCATAAAATATACATCACCTCTTTATTAGGAAATCTCAAAAACACCTTAAGAGGTGGCCTATCCCATGTCAGAGGGAAAAGAAGAAGACTAATTAATGCATGCCACATAGCAGTGTTCTATTGTCACTCTAAATGAACAGACAACTCTCTAAAGCAATCAGTGAACTGTACTGGGAGACTGGAGGGAGCAATTGCACTTCTGAAGATGGGTGGGCCAAGAGGGGCACCCAGCCATAATGGAAAAGAGTGCTTAACAGTTTGTAGTGTTAAGAGGGGGGAAATGCCCCGTGTATTTTGTGCCTATCTGGCCTTTTATTACCTTGTTCCTAACCAACCCTTATGACCTAGACAATGCACTGTAGACAACTCAGATACCAGATTCTGTACTTGTGAGATAAACAACACCCTTCATAGGCCACAGCAGAAGGACCCAGATTGGAAACTCCACTAAGCTAACTGGACATTACCTTTACTCATAACAGAACCAAGGGATATAAATATCCCCTGAGCTAAATTGAAACGCCCTAGTGGGATATGAAACAGATGATCACTATCCCAAGGTGAAGGAATGAGGGGTCATTGGACTGTAGGTGGGTATGAACCTATTGCTCTGAGTGTGCCCTAAGAACAGTGACCTGGAACCAACATACATTTTCTTTATTCATGCTCCCCTCTGCCTGGATGCAACAAGTGTTAGTCTACCAGACAGGGTTCTGCCCTCACAAATGAGTATTACTAAAACCACTGTGATATTAACAACCCTCATGATATGTTTACTTAGTTAGTATACAGCCACCCTGTCTTGGAGATATACAAGCTAACTATTCATGAAATGAAGTCTGATAAATTCCACACATGTATGAAATTCTCTACTCAACATTGACTAAAATAATGTTACCATCCATAGAGTCACTTTAAAATCCAAGGGGATGATTTAGGTTATGTTGCAATAAAATGGAAATGCTATCCCTAAAAATGAACCAGGGACTTATAGAAACAATAGTGACAAGAATGAATTTTGAGTTCTCACTTGATTGTAGCCCTACTGGAAGGACAATTACAATTTATTCTTAATTGTACTGCCTGATACCTTCATGAAGTGGGCACTGAAGACATGGATGCTATAGCAAAGTGTGGGGATGAAACAAGATGGTGCCTAGCTATCATGAATAACAGTGTTTGGGGTCTTAAAGGCTGGTCTCAAAACAAGCATCCATCTAAATGAGAAGCCAACTGAGTTCACATGGAAGAAGCCCACCGCCCATATCATTAGATCACTAATAGTACAATCCAAAACTGGAGAAGGAAAGGTGCCAGTGGCAAAATTCTAAATCCCAGATTTGCAGAAAGCTATGGATGATACTGGTATTCCAAATTCCATTTTCCGGGTTCATCCATGAGATAAGCCTTTGGTGAATCCCAATGCACAGAGCTAGGAATGTCAACAGGCCCCCAAAAAAGAGAATCCATCATAAAGTAAATTGGAGTGACTGTACTTGGACTGGAATATAACATCTTATAATTTGATCTCTTTCTGGAGCCAATGGAAGTTATTCTAAAATTTTTTATTGTGTCTGATTTCTCTTAGATTGAGGTTTCTATCAGTTTTATATAGTCATTGTTGATGGGTTCTTATTTGCTGACTGCTCTAGTCTTGTAGGGACTGTACAGAGAAAGCAGATGAATGAAATTATGAAGGCAGTAATAAAATTGATGATTATTTGTGGACATGGGAAGGGGAACTGGGAAAAATGGAGCATCAACATCAGTTTATAAAAGAAGGTAGAAAGGATCCCATAGTTGACTGTGGTGAAGATTACACAGTCCTTAATACATCTGAACAACTGAGTGGGATGGTATATTAATTAGAGCTCAATAAAAAAGTCACCATCTCGGAAACCCACAGGGCAGTCATATATTGAACTATAACGTCATGATGAGTTGAGATCTACTCCATAGCAATGGATTTAGTTTGGGTTTTGGTTGTAATGGGTAATAAAACTAATTGTGATTGGAAAAGCTAGAAACTTTAACAAGGGCGCTGGTAAATTTGCCATCTGGCTGAGTCTACAAGTCGTCTCAGAAGCAGCAACATGATGAATAAAGAGGCTGGAGCGGAGTGCACCCTTTGGACCCCAGATCCCAGTGCACTCACCCTCTTGGATCATAGGATAGAAAGGTATAACCCCAGAGGAGCTGTAGAGAAGCAGTCATAGAACCAAGAGCCAGAGAACAAGACAGAATGGTGGGCTTCCCAGTTCACGGAGTGAGTAAAACAGCATGCCTTAAGGCAGGAGGCTTGCTTAGGGAGTGGGGTGCCTCCAGCACTTAAGTGGGGAGCTAGCCTAGTCCCTTTAGCTGAGGCTTATGATGAAATGGCATGCCCCTTGGGTACTAAAGGAGCTTCATAGTATTTCCCAAGCAGGGCCAAGGCCAAGTGCTCTGTGACTGAGAGACTAAGTGCCAGAGAGAGACAGATCTGTGGGCAGGGCTGAAAAGATGGTGTCCTGATCAAAGAACTCTATCCTGAACATTTCTGATCCGTAATTATTTGTGACCTCTAGTAAATGCAATCGTAATGAGTATGGTCTGCGTGTTTTATGGGACCACCACATTGAATTTTCAAATGCAACAGAGAAGCAGAAAGTGCCTCAGGAGGGTTGAGTGGTGTCAGAAGTGGGAGGAAAGTTGAAGGGTCGAGGGTCAAACTCTGCCTCCTAGGAACCAGACTTGAGCAGCTGCTGCTACTGCTTCTCTCCGTTTTTGTGAAGTTGGAAGGAAGGGGTCAGCCCCCAATCGCATGTCACGTCTTCTAGGAGCCAATGGCGACTTGGAAGCAGAGAGAAAGCTGCCAGGGGAACCCAGATGCGGAATGTTAGACAGACACTAGGAAAGAGGTGGTGAAGCCAGAAAGAGGACAAGTTTAAATGAAAAGCAAATCAAGAAAATTCAGTGATGGGTAAAAAAATAAAAGGTGAGGAGGCTGGGTTACTGATAATTTACTTAATTTAAAAAGACAAAAAACTAGAGTTTATTCATAGGACATCTGTATTCACAAAAACGAATTGATGATTCAGGTTAATTACTGTTCTCCACATGTTGAATTCCTGACATTTCTGTAAGCATAATTTGGCAACACAACAATGGCAAAGACTGTCATGCCAAAATGAATTGCTAACATATGCAATTAAAATAAATGTCTATGAGACATAACTGTCAAAATAGTAATTATGATTTGGTGAGCTAGAAGGAATCTGAAAACTTACTAGAAATTAAATTCATGTTCTCAATATAGACTCTGTGCATTCTAAACTAAGGTGTTTAAAAAGAAAGCTAATCAAATAATTTATTGTGAGTTAGATAGGCTTAGCATCTAACAGGAAACTATTGTGAGCAGTTTAATGATTTTGAAATCATGTCCATTTGAAAAGTATTTCAATTTAGAAAAATAGTGAGCAAAATTACTCAAAATTTTAAAGATCCATGGGCATTTATGACATATACACATGTAAATAAATTTTCTTCAAGAGGAGCACCCGACCAAACACAGTTAGAAATACGAACATGTATATTAGTGACCCTTTACTAACAGTCTATCATATTTGCCAAAGCCTAAAAATAAAATATCATATGCATGCCGTCAGGAGTTCCCAAATGTATTTCTCTGAATATGTTAATAACAAAAAAAGAGATTCTGTAAGTTAAAAAAGCATAGTATTATCTAAAAATACAATTCAAGAAAAGATCTCTGAAAGCACACTTCCAGTAAATCTGAAGGAAATACCCAAACTCAGCAATTAGGAGGCATTTTGGTTCTGATTTTACATTTTAATATTTGAAATCAAGATGTCTCTTACAATTAATTTGGCTTACAAACTTTGTAGGGGAAAATGCAAGCAACAATCACAAGAGTTGTGATTACTTGCTATCGTAGTTAGATGGCTTTATGCCAACTTGAAGATGCAGGAAAGGGTAGGAGTGGAATCCAACCAACCAATCAAGTAGCAGCCTAATGATGCTCCTTGGGTTGTGAACTTCTTATAACCTGAAGGAACTTAAGAACTGCCCTCCCCACCCACGCCCGCCCCCTCTCTGTCCCCTTGCTTTCCTACATGTGGGGCTCTAGGGTCTGCTGGGATCACAGACCCACTGGCCTGTGATCTTCATGCATTCTGCAGCATTGCATGTGGCTATGTGAGTCTGAATTAGGACTTATAGTCTAGTGTCAGACTTATGGGCTTGAGTTGAACTGAGCAGGTGTGCTTTCTTCATATATAATTACTTCATAATATAAAGCTCTTTTTTATACAAAGAAGCGTATCACTGGCTTTTTCTCTAGACAACCTGGCCTAACATATTTACTCTTCGTCAAAGCTCCATTTCTTCCTGCTAGCTGAGTCATGATTGTTAATACAACACTTGGTGGGTTTACTGACATTTTAAATACCCTCACAATATCTACATTAAAAATCATCACTGAAACATACACAAAAACATATTTTAAGACCTAAATGCATGAAAACAGAAGGCAGACATTAATTCTTAGTAAAATATTCTTCATTGGGGAAACAACCACAATCTCAGATTTTCCAAAGCTTCAAACCAATATTTTAAAGAGATGAGAAAGATAATTCAGAGCAAAATGAAGCTGTGTTATGTTGGTTGTTGATATGTGTCCAAAGAATTGCCCCACATGCAATTCAGTGTAAATAAAAGAAGGTAAAACTTGCAGTCCCTTCGAATGGATTATTTATTTATTTATTTATTTAAATTCCCAGGTAAAGACTGACAGAAGTGATGCCATGTAATGGGTGGGGCTATGATTCAGGAAATGGTCACAAATTTTGTCGAAACTTTTCTTATGTTAGTGATATACAAATAATGATAGATCAACTCCCTCTTAGATTCAGTGACATAGGTATGGAATTGCAGTTAACTGATAGATGAAAATTTATGGTCTAACTTGAGCTTTTGAAACCAAAATCCACTGCCATCACATTGATTTCAACTCATACTAACCTTGTAGAACAGAGTAAAACTGAGTGTCCATAATTCTAAACCTTTAGGGATTGGCCTTTTGAGCCATTGGCCTTAAAGAGTGCTTTAACCACTGCACCACCAAGTATCTCTCAGCTCTTTAATAATAACCTGTGAGATCATAAATCATTTAGTCAAGGCCCTGTTGCACTTAATTGAATTTAAATTCTTGAAATTCTATTAAAATATAACTTGGAACACTCAATTTACTAAAAGTTTTATTCATACCATGCTCTAACCAACAGAAAATGGAAGTAACCAGTGATTTTCTCATTAATTTTGCTTTCAGGCTTTAAAAAAAAACACATGGCAGTAAGTATATTAATAATAGAAAAGACCAAGTAGTAAATTAAATGCTGGACAAGTTAAACTCTTGTAAAATAGTTCAAACCTTGAAAACTATTTAGAGATCAGAACTGCCTATAATGAGACTATATGTAATAGAAGACCTCAAATATCTATCATTAGATAAAGATAAAATCACTTTGATTGTAACTTTCTTTTTTTTTTAGACTGAATATAGTCAAGATGTCAGTTCTGCCAGAGGCACTATATAAATTTAATGTAATTCAACTACAATTACCCTCATCTTTCTTCAAAGTAATGGAAAAACTGATTACCAACTTCATATGGAGAGGGAAGAAGCCCAGAATTAGCAGAGGAGAACTCCTCAAGAAGATGGACACAGTGGGAAGGTTTGCGTTACCTGACTTTAGCACATACTATACAGCCACAGTTGTCAAATCCGCATGGGATTGGTACAATGACAGATAGTCAGACCAATGGAAAAGAACTGAAAACCCACAAATAAAATCATCAGCGTACAGACAACTGATCTTTGAAAAGGGCCCCAAAAATATCAAATGGGAAAGTGATGCTCTTTTTAACAAGTAGTGCTGGAAAAAATTGATATTTACCTGCAGAAAAATGAAGCAAGACCCTTATCTTACTCCATGCACAAGAATAAACTCAAGGTGGATCACAGACCTTGAAGTTAAACCCCAAATGATTAGGGCCATCAATGAGGGAATTGGGACCAACTTGAGAACTTTGGCACAGGGAATACATAGGTTATCAGATATAGGGACACAAACACAGAGGAGACACAAATTGATTGTAACTTTCATTTCAAATATACTTAATTGAATTTCCTTCCTTTAAAACTTTATTATGAATGTATTGCAAACATTATGCTATACGTGTATGACTAATTTGCAGATGACTATAATATTTATTTAATCCAAACATGGAATTTTCTAGAATGTTTAAATATATGAGAAAATATTGCAACATAGTTTGATATAAAACATTATTATCAAATAAAAATTTCCATAATAATCTACTAAAGGCACTTACAAATTTGACTATGAAACTTCATTTAACAAAGACAGCTACTATGGAGGCAATAACATTATGATGAGGTTAAGAGCATATGAAAATGATAATATTTTAGACCAGGCGCCCTCAAACTATGGCCCGTGGGCCACATGAACCCCACCGAGGACATTTATCCAGCCCACCGGGTGTTTTTGCCCCATTTGTTTTTTTACTTCAAAATAAGATACGTGCAGCATGCATAGGAATTTGTTCATAGTTTTTTTTAAAACTATAATCCGGCCCTCCAATGGGTCTGAGGGACAGTGAAGTGGCCCCCTGTTTAAAAAGTTTGAGGACCCCTGTTTTAGACAAAGGTAAGTTTTTCAATTGTGCTTAAAAAGTAAGGAGAATTAAGGTGAATAATTTCATTAATAGAGAATTTATGTAACTCTTGAAGGTTCATGTAAATGTATAAAATTCCACAGAACAAATGGTTTAGAAATAATTTGGAAATACAAAGTAAAGAACACTTTGCATAAACAATCTTATTATTATAAAATTCAAGATATATTTCAGACAGATGATTTTGCTCTATTGCATTTCAGTACTTTTTGACTTCATGTGGACAAATGGAAATGGTAACATACATACAGATATAAGGTAACAATATTAGATCAAAACATATTTTCCATATATAGCAAAGATTGATAGCACTATTACACTGGATGCATCATGGTTTACATTAATTCAATGAGGGATTAAAGATGTATTCATTTTATTTGCACTACTTAAAATAGTTAAAGGTGCCCCTATATTCTTAAACTGAATTAAAATGCTTATTTCATATAAGCTCTTCAACAGCCTTGCCATGCCATTTCATTTTTCCCATTAGCTAACACAATTTTGAGTACACAGTAGTCACATCAGGAGTCAGTATTCTACGGTATGGCTTGTATTTTTACACAGACCCATAGAATCCTTCTTGTCTATGTTTTCTTTGATGACTATTTTTTAAGTAGATGTTTGTATAGAAAATAACCTTACAAGATGCAATGCCTTCTCTCTGAATTGAGAAAAGGCTGGTTTACTTTCTGGGATAATAAAGACAATGGCTCCCTACAGAATAAAGGTCTGGAAGATGTGCTTCCTGCCCATTAGAAAAGAATCAATTTCCCTAAACAGTTCCTTAACTGTGAGCCAAGACTATTTTTTCTTTTTCTCTTTTTGATAGCCAAGATGTTTTAATACTGTTGCAATTTGCTGTGATTTTTAATAAATGTATTGGCATATACTGCACATACCATACAATTTAATCATTCAATCATATTTAAAAGACTTGAGCAATCATCACCACAATCTATTTCAGAACACTTTCTTCTCAAACTCCTTGTTGTTAGCACCTCATTTCCCCCATCCTCCCCTGTCATGCCCCTCAGTCCTTATGAACTCAGTCACTGTCTCTAGAGATTTACCCATCCTGGATTTCATTACAGAAAACCCTACAAAATACAAATGGCAAAACCTGAAAAACATCAACAACAGAAGCTTACTGCCACCATGTTGCCAAATCATAGCGACACTGCAAGACAGGATAGAATTGTCTTTGTCTGTGAGTTTCCGAGACAGTAACTCTTTTACATAGTAGAATGCCCTGTCTTTCTCCCGGGGAGCAGCTGGTGGTTTTGAACTGTGGGCCTTGCAGATTGCAGCCTAACTCACAATCACTGTGCCACTAAAGCAGAAAATATTCAAAAGTGAAACAACTCATGTTAACAAGTCATGGGATGTTTAATTCCTTTCTATGCACAATGAATAAGAAAGACTGGGGAATAATCGATATATTTGAATTATACTGTTGATGAATAATATTATATTTATAATGGACTGTCGGATGAATAATAAAGTATGTGTTGAAGGAAGCTCCTTAGAAGCAAGGATGGTGAGATCTCATCTCACAGCTTTGGACATGTTTTAGTAAATGTCAATCTTTTCTCCCTTAGCACGATGTTTTCTATTGGTCCAGTTGTATTGTGCTTTGTTTCATGTTGAGGTATAATCCATATTTAAGTTACAGCCTTTCATTTTCATCAGTAAATTCTTCAATTCCTTTTTTGTTTCCAGCTTGCAAAATCAAGTCATTTGCACACCACAGGCTTTTAGTGAACTTGTTTCTAATCCTGAATCCTTGTTCTTCTTCATATAGTTCAGTTTCTTGGATTATTGTTCAATGTACAGATATAACACTAACAAACGGCTTTCCCGATTTTAAATTGAAGCACCTCATTATTCTATTAGAATGATTTTTTCTTGATATATGTTTAGGTTCTACAGAACAATTCACGTTATGTTTGTTATCCACAGTTTATTATGATCCACACAGTCAAATGTCTTTGCATAGTCAATAAAACTGAGATAAATATTTTTTCTTATTTTATCTTTTTCTGGCCCAGATCCATCTGACATCAGCAATGATATTTCTCATTCCCCTAAATCTTCTGAATCCAATTTAAATTTCAAGCAGTTTCCTGTCAATGTGCTACGGTAACCCATTTTTAATTATCTTCAGCAAAATTTTACTTACATGTGGTATTAATTATATTTTGTGTTAATTTCTGCATTATATTGGATTGTCTTTCTTTTGGGATAAGACACAAATTTGGATATAGCTTGTTCAATTGGCCAGATACCATCTTCAAATTTTCTTGACATAGATGAGTCAGTACAACCAGTGCTCGATTTATTTTCTGAAACATTCCAATTGGCATTGCATCCATTTCGGAAGCCTGGTTTCTTGTCAATGTCAGTGTTTCTTAGACTACTTCCTTCAATACCATTGGTTCTTGATCGCAGTCTACCTTCTGAAATGGTGAATACTGACCAATTGCTTTTGGCACAGTCATCGGTGATATTCCTTTCATCTTCTTTTGATGCTTCCTAAGTACTTCAATATTTTCACATAGAATCCCTCAATTGTGCAACTTGAGGCAATATTTTCATCAGTTTGTACAACTAGAGGAATACTGTGCTATTTGGTTTCCTAACTTAAGTCTTTGCAATTATTTTATTATAACAATTTGTCTTCTGAAGTTACCCCTTCATTCCTCTGTTCAACCCTCCACTCTTTCTTCCATCAGTTTTAGCTACTTTATATTCAACGCTAATTTCAGTCTCTGCTGACATCTATTTTGGAGTTTTCTTTCTTTCTTGTGTTTTTAATGACCTTTGGCTTTCTTCGTGTGTATCGCCATACCACAATTTTTCTGATCTTCGGCATAGATATATATTCAATGAGTCAAATCTCTTCTTGAGATGGTATCTAAATTCAGGTGGCATATACTCAAGGTTGTACTATGGCTCTCATGGACTTCTTTATTTTTCTCTTCTCAATTTCCACATGAAAATTGGTAGTCTATCCCACAGTCAGCCCCAGGTTGAGCTTCTTTACTGTATCTTTCAACAGACTAGATTCCTATGTAGTCCATCTGATATATACCATTTGTATAGTCACTGTAGTCACTGCATTGTCAAAAAAGGCGTTTACAGTTAATAAAATTTCATACTAAATAAGCTAAGTACAATTATATAACATTAAAAATCAAAAATAGGGATTTTGAAAACTTTAACATTTTTGTTAGACTGGGTTCCCTAGAGAAATAAAACCAGTGATTTTATATATATGTATATACAAAAACCCATATATAAAGTTTATATTGCAGAAGAAGCTCACACAGTTGTAGAAATAGGTAAGTCCAATGTGGCTCAATACTGTGTCCAATGTTAAGCCAGTGGCTTTTCCTGACTCACTCATGTAGCTGCTGGAGCTGATGAATCAGGAAGCAGAAGGACCACTCCTGGTGCATGCACAGTAGATTAGTCCAAGACTGGCAGGCCAGATGTTAGGCTCTGTTGACTCCTAGATCAGCAGGCATTATGGTAGGTTGAGGATCCAGTGCAAGATGGGAAGGGGCCTTCTGCGGATTCTACTTGTATAGCAGTAGGCCGTACTCCTGAGGCAATTTCCCTTTCATTGCACTCCACTCTAACCTGACAACTGCGTGGGTACTTGTAGCAGACAACATACGGGAGTTGATTCCATTGGGTTAGGTCACATCGTGTGGGATTACCAGGCCCTACCTGCCAACCCAAACCTCCAAGAACCCAGGTGACATAGTTGAGGAATCCTGGTGGCATAGTGGCTACATACTGGGCTGCTAATCTTGGGGTTTGGAACCCCAGAAATTGTGGGAGAAAGACAAGGCTTTCTACTCTCATAAAGAATTACAGTCCAGAAAGCCCCATGAACAGTTCTAACCCTGCCCTATAGAGTCACTATGACCTCAGATCAACTGTACGGGACTGAGTTGGAGTTTGGTTAACTGCCAACCACTGAGAAGCCTGAGCAAACCAAGTAGATACATAACAATTCCTTTATGAAAAAATATTTCATTTCTTGTCAAGAATTGTGATGGCACTGGGATTTTACCCAAATTTCAAACTGCAGATTGAGTCTGCCAGTTTTATAGATTATGACATAAGATATGACACTCTTGGAACAGAAATAATAGAATAGACCTTGTTACCCACAGCAAAGCAAACAGTATAATTGTATTATGGTCTCATGTTCTGCAAGGATGACAACAAATGACCTAGGTGAACACTCTGAAAAATATAGCCTTGTAAGAAGCAGTCAACTTGTATGATCCAAATAGTCTAATTATTAAAGTCCAAATCTGAAGGGAGAAATGTTATCAGAACTTAATTTATGAACATGTGATAGTGAGGTTTTTTTTGTGCCAACCTGGCCAATAGGAACATGTGGGATTAATCAGGTCACAGTTCAATTGGAAGGCAAAGAGATAAATGGCTCTGCAAGACCAGACCCCCACCCCTTGCTCTCTAGTGGATGAGAGCGTGTTGGACCATACATACCACTAGTCCTCTGCCTCAACCTGTGAGCTCACTACCTGTGGGCCAGGCCAATAAGTGGAACCTGTCGCTAGAGCTTGAGGCTCTTTCAAGACCTGCTTCACCACAGTGCAGGTGGATACATCACTTGAGCTTGAGGCTGGTGGATCCTGTCGCCTTGCATTGCTTACATTCCATATCCTATCCAGGACTGCTTCACTAAGCTCCCGAGCTACTAACTATTATTGACCCACTCTGCTGCTTGCTGCCTGTGGACAGACTCTACTTGTCTTGCTCCAGGGAGGACTGTGCAGTATATCTCCTTGACCTTAGACCCAACAGCCCATGTGAGTTGAAGGACTTCCAGTATATTAACTGTTCTATGGAAGTGAGTTGAACTGAACCCTCTGTACTACTGTG
>NW_022107431.1:55849905-55857903 GCF_000313985.2 Echinops telfairi | reverse complement strand
TATATATATTCATAAATGTCCTGGTTTCGTTTCTCTAGAGAACCCTGCCTAGCACAGAAGACCTGGTTTACAGAAGGCAATGGATGACACTGGAAGCTCAGTATCTATTTGCAGAGTTCTCACATGGAATCCCCTCTGACCGTAGTGCGGAGATATGAATAACGTGGGTTTCAGACAGCGAACATTGTAAAGTCTATTATGGCAGATGTTGTTCCATTAAAATGTCACATTTTTATCATTTGAGCACCTGTGTGGCATGAGCAAGCCTTAGCTCACCATGTGACTTTTTCATTTTACTTGGATCCACAGTGAATGCCCATTGAAGCAACAGTCAAGAATAAGATGATGTATTAGACTGAGAAGATGTAATTCTGCAAAAAATCTCTCTAAAGTGCTAAAAAGTAAACAAAAAAAATCACATTGTGTATTAAGCTTGCTTGGTCCAAGTCACTTTATTTTTAACTGTCTCCTATGTGTGTAAAAGCTGGTCAATGAATAAGAAAGACTGAGGAAAAATTGGCACACTAGACTTAGTGTTGGTGAATAATATTAAATATATAATGGTGTGTCAGAAGAGTAAACAAACCCCTCTTGGAAGAAGTACCAGCATGCTCCTTAGAAGTGTGAATAATGAGACTTAACCTCATATCTTTACACATGTTACCAGGACATACAGTCCTTAAGGAAGAATATCATTCTGGGTCAAGTAGAAAATCAGCAAAATCGAGGAAGGCACTATGAGGTGGGCTAGCATAGTAGTTGCAACAATGGCTCAAAGATAGAAAAGCCTGTGAGACTGGTTCGTGCCCAAGCAATGCTTTCTTCTGTAGTCAACAGGGTAACTAGGAATCGGAACTCACTTGATGGGCATCTAACAACCACCAGGACAATATATAATTACTCATAAATATATAAATTACATGATAAATATCATGACTATCAATTTCCTTTAAAAATAGTATCCATTTTGAGGCCAGAAGAATCAAAATTTACAGTACATACACCCAAAACAAGCCAAACCAGCCTGCAAATCAACTGACTCTCTCCCCATCTGTACTTTAGCTAGTCCAACTGATACCCAGCTGAGGGGGAGAAAACTTTAATTAAGAACTTTAAATGGAGCCTAGCTAATCATCAGCTAAGAGAAGTCATTCAAGCACATCATTTATGAGATGTCAAAACAAGTACTTGCTAGCTTCATGGACATGTTCACTGAATAAACATCTTATACGTTGCTTAAATTATAGACTTCTCCCTACACTTAAGTATATACAATTCTTGCTAGAGAAACTCACCTGGGGTCACCTTAAGATGCAATTTGTATATTCTGAGACATGATTAAAGAAAGACTGAACACTGTAAGATCATGAAAAAAAATAACTTGAGAAACAACCAACTGAACCCATGAGGTACGTTTATTTGGCAGATGATAATAGGCATGTTCTGTGTAAAACACAGGCAGATAATAAACATCTCCTCGGTTTGGTGTTGGCAGAAACACAACCATGCCACTGTGTTAGCAGCTGACACTTTAATATGCTTCTACAATGGACAAATCTACCAGAAAACTAAAGTTGTCAACATCCACTTCCTTATAAAAGGTATATTTAATTGACTGCTTCTTATTGTGATACAAAATTCTATATAATCGATTGCCATAGTTTGTATGGTTAGTAGTGAAAAGTGTCAGTTGACAATTTGCATTGCGTAACATTTCATTACATTGGTAGATATAACTGGATTAGAGTCTATTAGCCATGCTGAAAATTATGTAGACAAGTGACATCACTGATTTTGTTTCAACTGTCTGCATATTTCCTACATCTTCTGTCTCAGGATACTTAGCTCTATCTTGAGAATCCTATCTAGATAGCACACGAGCCATATGGAATCTAGGAAGACCTTAATCGTTACAAGGAGAGAGAAAATTAAGATGGGGAAATTCATCAATAAATTATAATAATTATGAGTCCATTTATTTTCTTAATGTGGTAGATAGCGATACAATGAGCCACACTCGATGGCTTTCATACAGAACAGAGTATTAACTTCTGAGATCAAAAACTGTACCAGGGCAGCATCAGACTAAAGAGCTTTGATATTCTTTAACATTTAATATGTCTGCAGGTAACTAAATTCAATCTATTGTCTCCTATTTTGCAGGCACTTTCTCCATCAGGAAATGAAAAACAAGTTTAGATGCATGTCTCTTCAATCTATGCTCAATTTTCTGTGAAGAACAAAAGCAACAATTAGGAAACAGCTAGTATGGCAGGGATTTTGTGAGAGACATCAGTTTCATCATTTCTTATTAGCTGTTCCAACAGCCATCAGGGGATAATAACTTTCCGTCTCTATCAATCAATAAATTATTCAGTGGCAATTTCCCATAATTCATTGCTATTTCTACCAGTAATCAAGTCTCCTCCTTTGTTTCTTGAAATGAAGCATGAACAAAGCAGTATGACTAATTGCCAGTTGATCTTCAATAACTCCCACCAATAATTTGCCACTTTGGACACTAGGAAGTAGTAGTGATATATGAAGGCTCTGTGTATTTTTAAGTCCTGGTGAATTGCTAAGTAATTACACTCATCTTCTTCACCCTCCTATCAGTGCAGAGCATTATGCTGCCTAGCTGAAGTGAGATGAAAATCAATTAAAAAGCTGACTTGGTTTTGTTTATCATGTATTTTTATAATTTATCTGACAGCTGTTTCCTCAATGCCACTGAAGAATGCATCTGAAGCAGATATAACCCCTTTGAATAGATGGGTGCTTCTTTAAATCTCTTTTGGAAACAGAGTTCTTAAACTAATTCTGCATTCATAAGATCACTAAGACACTGAAAATTTCCTTATCTTCCAGATTTGGTAGGACTATTTAATCAGGAATCATTTCACAACTGGGAATAATGTTGTTTCAATATCAGTAGCAGGAAGGTCATAATTTTAGGATGGCATCTAATATGACAATATTAATGTAATGCACCACCCAAAATGTCTATATTAGAGTAAGTGAACCACCCATCCCCACTTGATGCAGACATTTTGTAAAGCAAAAGAACATGGAACACTTTGGTAGACTTTAAAACCTAATGTTGGGTAATACAGTTTCTGATGGATAGTGGTAGTATAAATGCAAATTTTTCAATTCCTATGGGGTATTCATTTTCACTACCAAATCCATTTAAGTCCCAAGTAAGGTCATTTTGTGTAGTCTTATATTATTTATTCCCAAAGGTGTACATTTAGAGATTTCCCAAGCTTGCTTAATTCATCCTTTAATGCAGTCATCTTTTCACCGGCCATTTTTGCACCTGTTTTTATGATTTGATAAATTGTGTCCTTCGGTATTGCGATTGCTTGGCCTCTCCCCTTTCTGTTTTCAGACCATAAATGTGAGGCTATATCACTATAAAGATACAAATTATTTTACAGCATTTTCCTAAAATGCTTCTAAATATCCACAAACGCAAAACTACCCTCAGGAAAGCCATAGGAAAAGGAGTAGTATCAGTCTCTTTGTTTAAACTTCTGTCTCAAAGGGAAGAAAGGATTTGTAACCACTGAAGATCAATGTGAACTCTCTTTTTTCAATTTTCTATGATTGACATCTCTCTGCTTCTGACAAACTCTTGCCTGAGACCAGTTGGTGCACACGTCATTTTTTATCATAAAGGTCTCCAGTCAGCAGCATGAAATGCTTCCAACACTGATATGGAATCCCTTGATCCTTTAAATTACCCATCCAATAAATGTTCACTTTCTTTGCAGAAAATGAGTGAGATGTAGAGGCAGAGGGTGAGAAATGCCTATCATGAATTCACTTCTGACACAAAGAGGCACTGTCTCATGAGTGGCAGTGACAGGAATCATAGAATAAAAAGATTCTTTATTGAACTCACAAGGGAAAGCAAACAAATAAATAAAAGGAAGTTACTGTTTTCCTCAGCAAGTTATTTTAGAATTTAAATTATATTAAATAATATTTTACCACGGAAGACTCTAAAACGCGTATACAATGGTCTTCAAAAAGTTCATGGAAAAATGAAATAAAGAATATTTCAATCAACTTTTGAAGACCTTTCAAACAGAAGTATTTCTAAAATTTTAAATATAGGTATGTTATTGAAAATAACCCTAAAGAGGGAAAAAGTGTAATCACTAATCTATAATATTTCACTGCATACTTTCTAAAAATCCCAGCAAGAAAATATGGGCAAACGAGAGACAGAACATGGCACAGACAAATTAAGAAGCTAGTAAGAGTTTTTGAAAGAAATATATCTAAGGGCAATAATATTAACACTAATGATACGCTTTTTTAAAAAAGAGAGCAATCAAGGGCAAGCCAATACATGGGTCAGAGATGATTTAATGTAAAGACAAGTTTAAAAGTTTTAACTTCTTTCCAGATGTGGAATACATTTCACATTCCTATATAAACCACACCTCCTGAACCAACTGATACTAGAGAAGCCCTAGAATCTATTGCCTTCAGATAATCTTTACACTTTGACCAAAGTCTATGGAGTCATTTTACACTCAACACCAGTGTCACACAGTGAGCAAACAGTGTTCTCTTGGAATAGGGAACTTTTTAAAGGAATTTACTATGTTAGGAAATGTGATCCAACAACATACAGATAACATGGAGCAATCATTCACAGCACATGCAAATAAAACTGTACTGAAGATCATTAAAAACCAATTGCACCAAGGAATGCTGAAGGCAGACTTTGGGGTCAGGGTGTGGTGCCCCAACAGACTGGACTAGAAAACACTCCTAAAGGCCAACGATCCTTGAACTAACTACAAGCTTTTCTTTCTTGTGTTTTAATTTGTTCTTTGTCAATGGTTTGTTGTTGTTGCTGTTTTATTGTACATTGTTGCTTGGTTTTTCTCTGAAAAACAAAAAGAAAAAAATTGCATCCCTAAAGAGCACTGCCGAAATTTAAACTAAATACTAAACGACACTTAGAATGAAGGGTTCTAACTACGGATGCCAGAGATCTTGACTGAACGCAGAGGAGACCAGAAAATGTTTACATGCGCATTATTGACCATGCAAAGGCATTTCACTGGGTGAAGCATATTAAACTATGGATAAAACTGTGCAGAATGGGTACTGCAGAACACTGAATTTTGCTCCTGCAAAACCTGTACACAGACCGAGAGCCAGTTACTGAAACAGAACAAAAGGATGCTGCACAAATTCTTCCCAGGTAGAATTCTTTTCTGCTTTGAATTTGTTGAAACCACATACTTTCTGTAACGGAAGGCATTTTAAATGGGCGAAATTTTAAAAATAAATGTTTTTCAGGCAACATAGTTTTTTGTTGTTGTTTATTAGAATTTACGTGGAAGTGTACATTTCATGTCCTCAATTTGGCATTCCATAGTCTAAACTACCAATCAAATCCCAACAACTCCCTCATCCCTGACTCCTTGGTTTTCCTACTCCCACCTGTTGATCACCAGCCTCCTCTACATCCAGGTCATCCTTCTTCAACCATCCAGTCCGTTGCTTCATCCTCCCTCCCTCCCCCGCTCAATGCCCCTAGTAGAGGACTGGATAAGAAACTTTGACACATACACTATGTACGATGAAATAATATGCATCACTATAAAACAATAACCAGACCACGAAGCAATTCATGACATGGATGGACCTGGAGAACATGATGCAGACTGAAAGTAGGCAATACAAAGGATCAATACTGTATGAGGCCTCTGTTATAAGGGACAGAGGGGAGAAAAGTAGGAAAAGGCTTTTTCTAGCCAATCTGACACATCTATCTGCCTAAGGATTGATTCAGATTTGCTTAAGGTATATTGCAAAGAGAAAAATGAGATGATGTTTAGCTTTTCAAGTGAAAAATAGGATTATGAAATAAATCAAATGCCTTTAAAACCAAGCACTGATCAAGTGTTCTCCAAATTTTATTTCTGCCTTTTGGCATGTTGAAGCTGAACCCCAAGAGTTGAGGTCAGAGGACTAATTGCAGCATATGGAGATTCCCATGTCAATCAGCAATGCTTGGTTGAAGATAAAAAAATGGGGGGAGGGAAAAACGAGGAGCTGATACCAAGGGATCAAATAGAACATAAATGTTTAGAAGAGAATGATGGCAATACATGTACAAATATGCTCGGTATAATTGATGTATGGATTGTTGTAAGAGCGCCCCAATAAAATGATCTTTTAATAGAAAAAAAAAACAGCATCAGTAAATCTGGTGAGGAAAAGAAATGTTCCCCTTTTCTCATCATGATTTATTAGAAGTGATATTTTTTAAATGTTATGGGAGCAATTGCATGTATGGTCTGATTTTCTCTATTGGGGATATGGCTTATTAAGGTACACTAGGGCCAGAGCCGCTATCCTAGACCTACTACACACATGAACTCTGTGCGAGACCACTGTGCTAATGGCTCCATGGCAGTATACTGGAGACTAGTGCAGTTGGGGCAGAGAGACATGTCTAGCTGGGCCTCCTCAGCCTACCTCATTCTGGTTTCCTGCCCAAGCATCTATGCTAGAGGCATGAAGTGCGGCCCTCACAGGCTGTGGGAATTCTTCATGTGGGAACGCGGTAAGGGTGTGCTGACCAAGGACCTGCCTAAGGTCATCAGGCTACTTCCCCCAAATATTGTGAAAATCTATAAACTATCTATCCCTATCTCCGCAGACCAAAATTCCACTTCAGGAGAGAAGCAAGGGCAGGGAATACTCTATGGGAGAATGACATTTTCAAAAAGGTCTGTTTAAATCATCTGGTCAGATTAGGCTTTAAATCTGATTTAAAATTTATAGGTAGTATTGTCCTAGTTCAAGTGAATGTTCTTTAAGAAAATGATTTTTTGATTGTCAAAATAAAGAGAGTCTGTGTCTGGATAAATCTAACTTGGCTTGTGAGGTAAAGTAGGCATCCTGACATAGCTCCATTAAGTCACAGAGTGCTTCATGGTGCTAGAAGAACCAGCTCAAGGGATCATGGGTTCTCAAGAGAAAGAAATCAGTGGGAAGGATAAAGGGAGGAGGGAGAAAACCAAGAAACAGAGCAAAAGGGGAAACTAAATGGGAAAGAAGAAGGCAGGAAATAAAGGGGGTGTGGAACAAAGGAAGCAAAAATGGAGAGAGAATGGAAGAAAATCTATATTCACGAGATAATAAGATGGGTGGATGCAATGACTCATATGCCCTTTATGTCTGAGTCATACACCTGAAACCCACTTCCCCCTCAGAACTCAGTAGCTATGCATCTTAGGTAAAGCTTATGTATCTGCCTAGACTTATGTTTAGCAATATACATATAAAATGAGGCCCAATAACCACCCCACATATTTTCACCAGGAATAAATGAACATATTAAATGCAAATGAAATTCAGGATGTTATTATGTATAGTACCCTACCCAGTCATCTAAAGAGAGCATGGATGAGAGGGTTTTTCTTCTCTAAAGAGCTTGCAGTATTTGGCACAAGTGGATGACAATCAGGAAGAGATGAAATGCTAGACAGAGTGGAAGGAGACTGAGAATCCCAAGGCAATTACGAGCAAGAAGGTAGGGAACAGCTAGGATGAGGACAGGCTACCCAATGAGCAAATTGGCTCCCCCTTAAGAACAAAAATCTTTTTTTTTTTTTTGATACACATATGTCAATGGGGACTGATCCTTTATTATATTTAGAAATACTTCCATGGCAATGCTCAAGCATCAGGAGTAATTACTGTGCTCTAAAGTTGCAATACACTCAAGAGGTATTTTAGAAACAAAATCCCAATCAACTGTTCTGACATGCTCAATCAGTATTTGGATTGTAGGTAGTCAGATTATGCACAAAATATTTTCTCAGAAGAAACCACTCGGTATTTTTCTTAGAGCTTTCCAAAGTAGTGTTACTTTTTTTTTTTAATTAATCAATTTATTGGGGCTCATACAATTCATCACAATACATAGATCAATTGTGTAAAGCACATCTATACATTTGT
>NW_022107431.1:55834684-55849008 GCF_000313985.2 Echinops telfairi | reverse complement strand
ATGGCTGCTTGTTTGCCTACAAGCCTTTAAGACCCCAGACGCTATATCTTTTGATAGCCGGGCACCATCAACTTTCTTCACCACATTTTCCCATGCACATACTTAAGAGAACCTGAGAGATATTTGGAAGGTTTAATCTAAATGGATTCCATAGCTATGAAGTTTTAGGATTTTTAAAAAAAATTTATCTGTGCTTATGCAGGTAGCAAAGAGCCAGAGATAATAGAGACATGTGATTAAGTCCGTTTGAGACTCAAGAGAATGGCTGAGAAGGTCTTGACCCTCCTAGACCATAGAACTAGAGGTTAATCCAAGTTATTGACTTCTCCGATATGTAGATCTTATGTAACTGGTTTCAATGGGCGGTTTAATATTGTTCTTCTTTCATAGAGCCAATCAGCTAGAGACGAAGTCAACTCTGCACACATGGAGTTCTTTCCTTGGAGCTAATGTCAAATCTCTAGTTACATACTGTGGACAAGAAGAGCAATGCAAACGTGGAGATAAAAAAATGACAAAAGCCAGGATCATCTACTCTTGAACAATATTTCACCAAGTTTTGGTTAATAAATCCATGGCCAATTAAAGAGGAACTGATCCAGTGTCAAATTACTTGTGCTTACTTATTAATCCACATCTAATATTTTCATATTTTTCCATCATATCAAAGATTCAGTGTCCAGGTATAGCTGGTATCTTTCTTCCTCCCAACCCCATAGCACCTTCCTATACAATCAAAGCCTCTTTTCAAATTTACAATTCCTGAGCAAAGTGGACTATCCTGTAAGAAAGGTCAGCATATCGGGAACAGTTTTACATGCTTTTGCCATAGTAAAGGTAGAAGTAGACAAAAGTAAGCTGATGCTTACTTCGCTTATTGGGTAAACCGTTCCTGGGTAGGGCTCAGTGATTTGCTCACATACACACTTGTTGAAACTGCAGATAATCCTGGAGCAGGAGGGAGAGCAAGATGTATACAGGATGAGGTCACTCAAACTTCAGCCCACCACCCCCAATGGGCAGAACCCAATTGAGGTTCTGAATTCAGATTTTAAAAATCAATTGAACAAATATAGTAATAAAATGACCTAACTTGATAACAGTTCATATACAATCAAAACCAAAAATCCAATTCTGGTTCTTCGCAATCAGAATGGGAAGGCAGAATAGAACTGTCCGTAGCCATTTCCCGGGCTTTCTTCCTGCCAACAGCAGACTGCCACATCGTTCTCTGCTGGAGAAGCTGGGGGGTTCAAATAGACGCACTTTCCTGTAGGAAATGAGCACTTAACCACTGCACCACTAGGGATCCTTAGCACACACATCCAAAACCAAAACCAAAAAGCCTTGGGCTTTCAGTGATCACAAATTCCAAGGAACATGCCTGCGAAGGAAGCCAGTGTCATCAAGCCTGTACCAGTATCAGCCAGTCTTCTTCCAAATCACAGGGGCCAATCATCATCCTTCGTCCTGCACTGATGAGGTTGTATCTGCATGAGGACTCTGGGCTCTCACCCTGGATGCTGTTAAGTGGCTATTTGTATCATGAGAGGGTATCTCTAGGCAGTAAGAGGTCTTAAAACTATTTTGAGAAATAGTTGGGAAAAGTGAAGAAATTTAGTTTGTTTATAGCAAAGTCTCAAAGTACATGTGAATTTTCTTCCAATCAATGAAATCTCATCATGAGATACACTTGTTATTTGTTTTGCTTAGGGGGATATGACATAGGAATCCATTTCTGGCTCAGTTCAGTGCAATCAGAAGCCATGAGGGGAAGTGTGCTAGATGGGACTTTGGGGCCAGTCTAACTCAGTCAATCCTTCATAACACCCACTTCATGCCAGACACTGGCATGTTTGGCAGTAAGGTTGCATGGGTGTTCCAAGTATCTAACAGCAATATGGCATGAGCACTGACCAATTAGAACAGGTACAGAAACCCAATTGGAAAAGAATACCAGATCAGTAGGATGGCCACCCAAGTGCGTACTACATCTCAGTTCATTCTCCCATCTCTATAGCAAAGGCCCGTGTGCAATACATGCTGTGCTGAAAACGTGAATGAAGAGTAGTTAGCAGGGCTTAAATGAAAAAAAGAGAGAAAGGCTTGAAAATTAAAGAGCATTTGAAAGAAAAATTGACATCTAGGCAACCAACAAGTGACAGGTCCATCACAGGAAAGGTCTGAAAACAGCAACATTCTGTGGTATGGATTTCAAAATACTTATAAGGAAGGTGGAAGGGAACCATGGGGAAAGTAAACAGAGGCGGGTCTCAAAGGACAAGTATACTGAGCAAAGAAGTCTGGGTGTGATCCTTCCTTAGCAATGGAGAAACAATGAAGAAATGTGCAATAACAACAACAAAATAACAGAAAGCAAGCAAAGTTACTCAATAATAATAGCTCTCTACTAGTACTGGCAAAGGTAGGACCCTAAGACTACTGGCATAAGAATGGCTAAACTGAAGAACTAGTACAGGCAAAGACAAAATCAAACTCACTGCCCTCAGGTCGACGCTGACTCATAGCGACCCCCAGGGAAAGGCAGGAGAAGGCATATACCATAGACAGAGAGCAGTATGAGTTTACTGACTCCAATGTATTGGCACACACATCTCTTCCTTGTAAACTGAACCACAACTGAAATGTGAAGTGTGGTGAACAACAAACGCAATAGCTTTAGTGTGAGGATCCTGAGCATCCCTGGTGGTAGAGTTGATAAGTGCTCATGGATTGAACCACTAGCTACTCTACAGGGAAGGAAAAACAACAGTGGTCTTCTGCTTCCATAGAGGAGACAGCCTTGCGGACCTCATGAGCTTCTATTCTGTTTTACATGCTGGCGCTGAGTTGCACTAACTAAACATCAATGCATTTGTTTTGGGTTTTTAAGTCATGTGAGTTTGGGGGAGCCCTGCCCATACAGAGGTTAAAGCACTTGTCAGTAGCCAAGGGTTTAGGAGTTGGAATTCAGCATGACATCTGTGAGAGAAAGATCTGCCTGTCTTATAAACCCTAGAAGGCATTTACACTCTGTCCTGTGGGACCTCTAAACGTCAGAAGCAACTCAACAGCATTTTTAAGGCAAAAGAAGGAGGAAATATCTAAGTTAGGTACAGAACATGAAAAATAAATAGAGTAAAAAGTTTATATTTAATATTTGTTGCATCTGGCAGTATCCTAAAGAAGTACATGAGGGAAAAGAAAAGAGGACTGAGGTCAGAAACAACTTAAGACTAGGAATATTAAAGTAGTATGCTGAGAAACAGAAGTCTGCACAGGACTGTATACTAATCTATAGCTTTCTAAGAATGCAGCCTTGGGCAAACTATTTTGCCTCAACAAACTCCAGTTTCCTCAATTTATAACACTGACATGTTATTTTCTTTAACACACACATATATAAGTAAAAAATATTACTATAAAATTATAGAAATTGTTATTAAACATAAATATTAAAATGTGATACTGTTGTTTCTCAATATATCCTCTTATGTATATACTTCTGAAGGCACTGTATCCACTGGTTTAACCCTTAGATGAACAATTCTCAGCTCTCTGACTTGTGCCAGGTCAGAACAGCAATTATGGTCTACGGCCACACCTCCCTGAATGCGCCTGATCTCATCTGATTTCAGAAGAAGAGTTGTGCTTGGTTAGTACTTTGGGGTAAAATGGTAGTTTGGGCATTCTGGAGGGACTCAATTCTTGTTCCTTTAAATGTTCTTTGAGTTTGAGGAACAAAAAGAAATCAGAAGGAGTACTATTAGGGCTGTAAGGCAGATGGGGAAAGGTTTCCCAACAAAATCCCCTTAGGACAGCCCTTACTATCCTTGAAGAATGAGCAGGTACATTTTCACGATGGGGGTGGGGAGGCAGATTCCTCAGGACAACTTCCTTGGACATTTTCTCAGCAATGTATTTGTCAATTTTCCTAAAACTTCTTTATAATAAGCCCTCATAATGGTCTTGAGTTCTTTGAGAAAAATCTAGAAAGATTACGCTTTTGGAATCGGGGGGTGGAGGGGGTTGGCGCGGGTGAGGGGCGGTGTCCCTCCAACCTCTGACATGACATGTCTTGACTTTCACTAGCCCAGTAGATTAATTCATAAACCACTGTTTAAATCAAGAAGCCCTGGTGGTGTACTGAGCTGCTCACTACAAGATCAGTGGTTCAAATCGACCAGGCATTCTGTAGACAAAATGTGGATATACATTCCCATAGAAATTTAAGTCTTGTAAACCCAAAGGGGCAGTTCGACTCTGTGCTATAAAATCACCATGAGTTAAAATCAACTCAATGACAGTGGGTTTTAGAAAAATCAATACAAGTGTATTACTAAGTGTGAAGAGTAGGTTTACTGTGCCAAGCTGGCCAATAAAAACATGTGGGATTAATAAGGTCGCAATTTGATTGGAGGGCAAAGAGATCAATGGCTGGCAAGGCCAGCTCCTCTCTCTCTTACTCTCTGGTGATCAGACCAGCATGTGGCTGCTAGTTCTCTGCCTCAACTCTTGAGCTACACTACATATAAGACTGCCAACCTGTGGATCGTGTTGCTAGGGTTTGAGGTTCCTTTGAGACCTGCTTCGCCATGCTGCTGGTGTGTACACTTCTTGAGCTTGGGACTGTCGTATTTTGTCATCTTGCTATTGGTGACCTACCCTGCTATTTGCTGCCTGTGGCCGGACTGCTTGCATTGTCCTACAGAAGGCTCAGCTGTCTGCTTCTTTGATCTTGGACCCAGGGGCCCTCATGAGTTAAGGACTTCCTGTATATTAACTGTTCCATGGAAGTGAGTTGAACTAAGCCCTCTGTACTGCTGTTTGGACTAATGAGCTGTTATATTCTTTATATATATACACAATCTTAAGTATCTCTAGGTTTTGCTAGAGAACCCTGTCTAACACACTAAGGTAACTTATCAGTCATCATCCACCAATCACAGAGACATTTTTAAATATGATTTGGAATAAACCTATACACATATGAACTGGAACCTTGGTAGCAATTTTTTTAAAACTTCTTTATATGTATATATATGTATAACCATATATGTATGTATATATATATATTTATATATATATATATTTATTTATTTATTTATATGTTATGAATTGACCTGTGTGCTCCCTTAATATATGTTTAGGTTCTAACTCCTGTACCTGTGACTATGACCTTTTTTGGAAATAGGGACTCTTTGTCCTTGTGGCATCTTATAAAAAGCGCACATCTGACACAGAGACACACACATACAGGGAAGACAGGTGTCACGTGAGAATTTCCTATGGGCAAAGGAATGCCAGAGACTGCTGGCCACCACCAGAAACCAGCAGGGGTGGCCATAGAAGGAATCAACATTGGTGATTTCCTGATTTTGAATTTTCACCTCCAGAATTGTGAGAAAATAAATTTCTCCTTAAAGTCACCTATTTGTGTTATTTCTGTTATGGCAGCATGAGAAAACCAAAATAAAAGGGTCAGTTGATAGGTGAGTAGGTAAACAAACAAAATATGTAATTCATGAGGTCACACTTAAGCATGGTCATGTTCAAACATATGTTTGAACAAATGTTAATTGTCTTCTTTCTTTTGTAGATACTCTGAGTGTGAATTATGGACTAGCTAACACTGATTAGCGAAGAGTAACTCATTTAAATTTAATAACTTAGGAAAGTTCTTATTCCTTTCTTTCTTTTTGATGTCTTGATACAAGTCCTCAGATGTCACAGAGAAGAGAGAGTACACATCTTACTGTAAGATGGATCTGCATTCCCGAAGTGACTTTGGACAACTTACGTGACCTATCTGAACATACTTTTTTTCCGTTGCAAAATGAATGTAGCCATACCTGCCTCACTGGATTCTCTTGCTTCGGAGGAACCACTTAAGTAGCCTTTCTCTCTCGACGCCTGCCTGAGCGCATGTATTCTGTTAGTCCTTGTTCTTTCTCCATTGCTTCCCTTCACTTCTCAAGTGCACTGTACCAGGCATAATACAACATTTCCTTAATGACTCAGGGTTAATATCATGAACATCAGTTAATGGTACGTGTCTGCGATGCAGCTGCAGCTGCAAATGTAACAGAACATCAGGCGAAATGAGCCACTCATGTAGCACACAGTTGACTTGCCTCATTTTGTCATGTGCATGATACTGAATCCACAGCAGCTTGCAATGATTTACTAGACACACACACACAATGGGAACAGCTGCCTTCCTAAGCTTCGATATGACATCAAGAAGATGAACAAATGTTGCCGTGATTCATCAACCCCTCAAGCCCAGTGTTTATTTGTTTTTTATAGCTAACACAACTTTCTTATGCATTAGGCTTTGTCATACATAACTGAAGTCTGGAATCCAGCAATTTTTTTTCTTTTTTATACCATCGCTCCATTTTACTGCATTACATCCATTAACTTACAATCCTTTGGAGACTAAGCCTGTGCGAGCAATGTCAACGGTTCTGTGCTTGCTGAAGCCCCATCGCAATCATGGTGTCCGTGGTCTAAGCATCATTAATTGATTTATTTAACCACTGTGATTGTGTAGGAGAAGGGCCCACGAATCAGAACTAAGGACATGCAGAGCAGGTTTATAGAGACACACACAACACAGCCCAAGAGAAAAGCAGCGTCCCTGGGGAGTATCAAAGGAACCCTGATGGCCCAGAGGGTTTAGCACTGAGCTACTAACCAAAAGGTCAGTGGATCACACCCAGGAACCGTTCCACAAAGGAAGATGAGGCTGTCTCCATCCAGAAAGAGCCAGTCTCTCAGAGAACAGCTCTAGTTGTTCTCCTCTGTCCAGTAGGGTCACAAGGAGCCAGAAGCAACCCTGTGGCACTGGGTTTGATTTTAGTTTGGGGTCTGTCAGAAAGGTTAACCCACTCGGATGCTAGCCTAACAACTGGAGGTTTCAGGCCACCCAAGGGCACCTCAGAAGTCAGGCCTGCGGTATACTTCCCCACCTCAGCCACTGAACACTGTATGGAGCACAGTGGGCTGAAACACATGCATCAGGTCACCACAGGGAGGAACGGACTCAACAATGCCTGGTATGTAGAAAAAAAAGAGTGGGTCAACCCATTATTATTTTTTCAAACTGTCTGAAGGGGAACAGGATGGTATGTGTAAAGCACAGGGTAGAAAGGCAGGAAGAGATACAGAGAGCAGGAGGATGTCATCGGAGTGGAGAACAAAGCCTGAACGAGAGAGCACAGAGGCAGAGTTACAGAGGGACCAAGCATGGTGGCTGGGGGTAGGGAAGTGGGGGGTGTCTGCAGAATGAGAGAAAAGCCTAAGGGAAAACTGAAGAGTAGGTGGGGAGAGAGGAAGAGGAACTGGAGTAAAAGAAACAGATCCATGTCTAAAGGGACTTTGAACTTGGGCTTTATAAGGTCAAGTCCAATCTACAAGAGGGACTTGTGGGAAAATTCCATGATCTCTTAGTCCCCTGTTTCCTTGAACATTTCTGAAGTCCCCTGGCTTGTATCTTTAAAAGGCACTGCCTTTGCTCCTGAGGTAAAGTGAGAGGCTTTTTTTTTTACTTTCAAATTAGCTTGATTGATACTTTACAGGGGTATCAAAACAGCATCTATATTGCTTCTGTAAAGTTCATCTCTTGTATCAAGTACTGAATGATGTGGGTAGCCAGGACTTAGGATTGATCTGAGAGATTAAGTTCAGGTACATGACCTCCTTCACTCCCTACAGGCCCCTTCTCACTCCCCCTGTAGCCACAGATCACCTTGCCCAGTGGTGCTATTTCGTTACAGGTTTCCCACGTATAAAAGCATGCACTTCAGTCGGCAAAGGGGGAAAAAAACAGATCCCGGTCTTTTTGTTTTTTTCTGTCCCTCTCACAGGTTCACGTTCCACAACCACTGTTCTGTTGTTCCCCACCCTTTCCTTGTTGTCGCCCCTCTTCTTTTGTTCTGGTAGCTTCTGCTTCAACCTCTTCCTGGCACATGTCTCAGTTTCACAGATCCACGACAATCATCAGCAACTAGCCTAGGCACCATCGGGTGATCATTCTCCAACCTTCACAAAGCTGACTCTTCGTCGGTTCAGTTTCTTCTGCGTCACTGCCAAGCTAGTGGTTTCTGGATTTGGTTCAGTTAATCCTGAGTTCATAGGGATCCTAAAAGCCTGTATTCATTCATTCAGAAGAGTAGGCTCCAGAGCCAGGCCACATGTGGCCCGCCAAGGACATTTATCCGGCTCGCCGGGTGTTTTGCCCCGTTTGTTTTTTTACTCAAAATAAGATATGTGCAGTGTGCATAGGAATTTGTTCATAGTTGGTTTTTTTTTAAACTATAGTCCAGCCCTCCAGTGGGTCTGAGGGACAGTGAACTGGCCCCTGTGTTTGAGGACCCCTGTGTCTAGATGGCTGACATTGAGAACTCCAAGAGCTGCCAAGCAGTGGAACAAAACTTGCTGTCCTAGTGAGTGTCCAACAGCCAGGGACAGAACTGTTCTGGCTCCAGCCACTGGGTTCCAGCAATGTCCACCTGGGAATGTACAAAAAGGGGAGGAAATGCCAGAATAGTTTTAAAAATAGAAATATAGTTTATATGTGCATAGTTAACAAATGAAAACCTTCCATTTGAAAGCACTGGGCAAGAGTCTTGTGCTATTTGGAGAAAAAGGATCCCTGGTGGCACAGTGGTTAAGCATCAGGCAGGGCGGCAGGTTTCTGTGAAGACTGTAGTCTCAGGAGCCCCATAGCATAGCCCTTCTCTACCCTACAGGGTCACTGTGAGTCAGAACTGACTCCATAGCCATGAGTTTGGAGTGTTTGATTCAGAGAAATGACAAGAGTCATAGAAAACCCACATTTACACCTTTAGGAAGGATGACTGTCTTCTTCTCTCAAACTCAATTGGCTGTCTCTGGGACAATGAAACCTCATGCGCTGAGACGGGCAAATGTACAACTTTAAGGGCTCTGAGAACTGAGGCCCTGGACAAATGGGGCTACTCCCTCAGGGACAATCTTGGCCCTATATCTAGTAGAGAAGATACTTGGTATGATGGAAGGGAGTTGGATAAGAAATCAATAGAACGAAATCTCTCTACACAACAGCTCTATAATTCTAAGGGTGGCAAGAGCACTTTTGTTTTTTTATATATTTGAATAAATCTTGAATAACAGAGAGAGCCTGGCTGGAAACCATGGCCCCCTGCTTTCACAAAGATTATAGCCAAGACAACTCAATGGAGGTCAATTCCTTATGAGTCAGGCGCTGACTTGATGCAACTAGTAACAACAGCAACAACAAAAGGGACATGTGATACAAGTTCTGGGCTCTGCCTCTTACCAACCAGCCACACAATGAGCCCTGGTGACATGGGGCCATTAATCACAAGGACAGCACTTAAAACCTACCGGGAGCTCCCATTAGGTTTTACAGCTGAGGAAACCTTAGGAAGCAATTCTGTTCTGTCCTACAGGGTCAGAGTTGACTCAACAGCAGTTTTTAATATCACTTTATAAACCAGTCACATGATGCTGAACAATCCACTTATAAGCTGTAGACATCAGTTCCCTAACACTGTAACTTGTGTGGATCACCAAGATGATACCTGTCATCTTGCAAGGGTTTAATATTCTAGCTTTTCTTCAATTTTCAATGCAATAAGAAAAATAGAAGTCTGAGATAAGAGAACATGGAACTAGATATTTTTTTTGCATAGAAATTCTTTAAAAACAAAAGCAGGTGAGAAAGTCCTATATTCAAAACACATCATCAACACTCAGTTTATTTCTACTTAGAATCACAGAATTTTAGTATTTGAAGTGTTTGTGGCCCTGCTCTATAGCAGGACTCAATATCAGAAGCCAAGGAGATAAATGACTTGGATCCCTTATCCCTCCTTATAAAGGTTAAGATTGAAATGGAAAGCCCTGATAAATCGATGCACTTAGAAGATCTCCACGAGCAAGGTTGTATGACTCTACCAAAGGCTAAGCTTTATCTGTTAAATGAAAATCTAGACTTATTTCCATCTCAACTCTACAGGTATAAAGAAGTTCCTCCCAAGGCTTCAAACTGGCTTAGTCCAGTTGGACTCCCTGCTGAGAATTTGCATTGCCATCCCAGTATATCCCAAGTGATTCTTTTTGTTTTCAAGGTGACCTATACAAATCCCCTATGTGACCTGGGATCTTCTTAAAATATAGATTTTGATTTAGTATAACTGGGTTGAAAATGGTTATTATCAGCAGAGTATTGAACCATAAGGCACTAATTCAAAGCCCTGGTTCCTCCTCAAGGAAGGAGTAGTGGCTAGAGTGTTTGAGGACCACCGGAGAGTCATTGAGTCACATTTTGTTAGTAGATGAATTCATGAATTAGAGTCTAGGGCAGAGTACTAATATAGGTTGACCTTCCTAGTTCCAAGTGTAATTGGCCCTCACAATTTTCCCTTACCCTTTAGGCACACCTGGTCAAGACTTCTCCTTCGAATAAAAATAAATAAAAAGTGAATACCAGTCTCTCTTCTCCCATCTTCTCAGAGACCTGCTGGGTAAGTCAGGTAAAACCTGCCTATTAAAGCTAGGCGACCATTAGGCAGGGAAAGGGCTGCTCACCTGGCCTACCCCACAGGTCTGCTTAAAAATAAAAAGGTAAAAGACCATCTGAGCTTTCTGCAGACACCTCACTTTCTCATACAATTTATCAGGAACCATCTTTGTGGGGAAAGGTAACTGTGTCCTTGTCTTTCATTAACAAAGCTAATATGCTCCTCTCCATCTTACTTTTGTAGCCATTCTCTATTTCATTCAGCTTCCCCCCCCTTTTGCCAAATGCTAACTTATTGTGTATTGAATAAGAAACCTTAAGAATAAATATCAGATTTAGAAATACATGGGAAAATGTAGCTGTTTTGCCCTATGATTACTGTAAAAGCTTGAAATTGCAGATAGATTGATTTTCTAGGAATGGCTGAACTAGCCACTTCATCGTAACTTCAAATCTGTGTGAAAACCTAGTTTCCCATGAAAAACAAACACCAAGATTTCATCTTTGGAAATTAGTACCAGATATCGAGGGACCACATTGGATCAATACTCCAAAATTGGTTCTTCTTTATCTTAGTTTCCAGATATAAGAAGAAAAGGTAGAGCAATTTATTTTGTAATTCTTACAGCTTATTCTCAAGCTCTTGACTTGATATACACATAGTCTCGAGTTGGGTCTGTGCAGTTTTTTTACGTAAGATCTTTTTAAACAGTGGACCATATTGATTGCTTACCCAACGTTCCTTTCTATAAAGAATTCATTGACTCAGGAATCAACTCCAACCCCAGTTCCAGATAGTGAAGTTGATTAGTCAGCCAACTCAGTCGTATTATTTCCTGCTCCTGATTGTAGTCCAGGATGAGACAATCTGATTGAAATGAAGGGCTTTTAGAGCTGGAAAGAGGCTCTTTGGCCTGATCTCTTTCTCTGACTACATCCCGGACAATCTCCCACTTCCCTGTAATAAATAGAGAACACACTGTTCCAACTTTTGTGGAAGCCATTGAATAATTATGAGAAGGACAAGTCTAAAAAGGAAGTGGAAACTCCAAAGATAAACAGAAGAGATCTAAAATGTTTGAACCCTTGATGATCTACTTGTTGAGATCATTCAACCAGAACTCTCTTTTACCTGCAAATATCTTTTTCATGTGCAGTAACATTATTTCCCAACTTCTAAGGCAGCTTGAATTGGAGTTTCAAGTGTCAGAGGCCAAAAGCATCCAAATTGGTCTGCAGTGGCTATAGCTGATGTTGTCTCCTACCAAGTGATCCTGACTGGAGGCGAGCCCGTGTGTTACAGAGGAGAACTGAGTGCCATATAACTTCATTGCTGTAATCTTGATGGAGAAAGATCACCAGACCTTTTCTTCTGCAGTGCTGATGGGTAGGTTCCAAAACAACCTCTTAGTTATCATCGATCAAGCACAAATGGTTTCTACCACTCAAGGCACTTCTAATACAAAGAAGCAAATGATTGTGAACCATAAAGAAATAAACTCTACTCATGAACAAATACAAATGAATGGCAGCCCTTACATAGGTACATAACATGTCATTTGGGGGAACTTTAGAATAATCCTAACAGTGAGAATAAACACTACAGGAAATTAAGAGGGCTACATCTAGAACATTCCTCTTAGGTCTGGGTATTATTAAAGATGAAGCAAAATTGGTTTTACCATAAATAAAAATATGAAAGAGAGATTATTTATATGTTCCCTCCCTTCCAAAAGAAGGGGTCCCCTCATTATTTCCTCAACTTTTTTTAGTTTACTTGATGCCGTTTTAAATTAAATAGCTCAGCAAGTGTTTTATTTAACAATGTTCTCTTTTGTACAAATTAATATTTCACAGAAAAACCTTTAAAAAGCTATCGAGTCCTATTTACCTGAAGTAAGTTGAATATTCTTTTAAGACATTCTGACATCCATTTGCACCATGATTAAAATATTTTCCCAATATCCCAAGATTATTTTATTGCTCCTTTTATTCTCCCAGATTTTTATTCACAGAGAGAGAGCCTCCCCCTCCACTATTAGCAAGTAAGTTGCACCGTTGATTTTTCTTCCCTCTTCTGCCATACTTGGAATACATAACTAGAAACCTACATTCTCTGCAGAATGGACACAGTTGTCTTATTTCAGGTCATCTAGGGAAGGACAGGGCGAAACATAATGATCACCCTGAAACCATTCTTGGTGACTTACGCAGGACCCACCATTTAGAAAATGCCACTCAGAGCAACCAGCTTCACATATGTGAACTCACAGTGCCCCCTAGGAAGCACTTAGTCTAACTAATCATATGGTGATATGCTATCATTGGCTGCAATAGAAGCATGAAAATCTGAGCTATAAATGACTCCTCTACAATGTTCTGGGTAGGGTTTATGGTATACAGGTCAAGCATCACTTTGAATGCATACCAAAAAACACTGAAATAGAGGAAACAGCATCTCTTCCTGGTCATATCCCTTTAATGCCATTCTGCAGCTTGTTCTTTAAGGCCATGTCTACCCCTGGAAGTGCACAAGCCAGCTCACCCTTGGTAGCTGCTGTCTCACTCTCCATCCTAGTTTAAAAGTAGCCAGAGCTGAAAAAAGATCAAGAACGTGAAGCCTGCGTGATTGTGCGTTTACCATTCCAAACGTGCACAGGAAATTTGAACCCTGAAGCTATTTTTCTAAACTGCAGACAGTTGCTAAGGGAAATTAAGACTCCGCCTTAAAATATTATCTACAAGTAGAGTCACTGACCATGTATAATACAGAGAGATTATTGACTGCACTGAGGCAGAAAGTCCTCAAACCAAAGGAAACAATGGTAAGTTTAATTTCTTCTAAATTTGAAGAGAGAAAAAATCTTAAGTAAATTCTTAGTCTTCTTAACATCTTTTACTTGGTATTGTTCATAGCACAGGTCAAAAATATCTCTCCGGGATTATTGAGGAAAAGGGGGAAAAGACTAAATTTGCAGAATTATCAATTATAAAGAAACTAAAAAGTAAACATTGTGAAGTGGTAGCCATAGATCAGAATTTTTTTCTTTTTTATGTTCAATGTACATTTTCTGATAAGATGTAACAATTATCTTTGTTTCTGAAAGTGTATTTTAAAACTGTGATTTCAACGAAGTCAACTTGAAAACTGTTTCCAGCTTTCGAAGACGAGGAGGGTATACTGGAGAATGTGTGAGCAAAGGCAATGCACGCCCTCCATTAATCTTCAGAACTCGGTGATACTGCATCTTTATTTCCTTTATGTGTAATTAGTACTTCTAAAATAAGCATTGGCTATGATATTAAACGTGACCAATAGAAACGGGGATTATGTGTCATCGTTGACTAGAATGCTTTTCTCCTCGGTGTTAAAGAAATATCCATAGAAAACTTAAATGATCGCAGGCACTATCGTCACAATTAGCCTGTGAAGTGCGTAATAGTCTAGAGATACGCACACTGAAGAACATCAAGCTTAGGGAATTTGATTGAAGTCACACAGCCGCGAAGGCTGGAGCCAGATTCTGAATGCAGAAGGCCTGGACCCAGTGTCTAAGACCTTAATCACCCTGCTGTGCAGGGTATGATCTTAATTGCCTTCCGTTACAGCTTCTCAATGTGAAAGAATGCAGGTCTAATTCTTGATAAATCACTTAGTACAGTGGTTCTCAGCCTTCCTAATGCCGTGACCCTTTAATATGGTTTCTCATGTTGTGGTGACCCCCAACCATAAAATTATTTTTGTTGCCATTTCATAACTGTCAATTTGCTGTTATGAATCGGGCAACCCCTG
>NW_022107431.1:55806073-55834075 GCF_000313985.2 Echinops telfairi | reverse complement strand
GAAAACCTGGGCATGCAGAGATGGAAGGAACCACACTGAGAGTTGAAGGTACTAGACAAGGACACAGCAGGACTTGCTTTAGAATTAATGTCCTTTATTTGTTATAGCTTTCCACTAATTATTCCTGATTCTGTCATATGGTCTTAATGTTGCAAATTGTGTCCTAAAACTGGTAAGGAAGTTACACCAATAAGCATAAACTAAAGTCAGAGCAGACAAGAGCGAGTTTCTTGATAACAAGGCACAACTACAGCAGGTGAGATGTGTGTGTGGACGTTGTGAGCAAATAATGTGTTTCCAATAGAGGCCCATATACAGAACCACCTGTAGTAAGTTTACAATCAAAGGGTGAACTGCCCATTCTTTTAAGTGCCCACTAGATATAGAAAAAGGAAGCCTGGTGTTGCAGTGGTTAAAGTATATGTCTCTGTACGTATAGACTCGTCTTAGAAATCCTATAGAGACAATTCTATTCTGTCCTTTTAGGTTGGCTATGAGTCAGGATCAACTCACCATAAGTTTGGGTTTGAATTAGAAGTAGAAAGCAGAGTGAAGGCAATTAGTTAATAAGTTCCTGTATGTAACTATAAAGACATCCAGAAGATCCCGTGACTACTTAATAATATAACCAGTTTGGGTAGTCATTAGCAATCAAACAAACTTGCATTCTGCATATATTTTAATATATGAGCTCACTTGAAGGGAACACCAATTTTGGGCATAAATTTGCTGAAAGTCAATACAATCTGCATTACAATATATTGCCTCCATGAAGCAAAAGGATTCATTTTAATTATCTCCCACCATGGCCCTTATTGTTTCCTTGACTAAGTACTTTTTAGCAGTATTATTTTTCTCCAAAAACATGTCCACATAACTGTAAAACAGCTAGTCAATACAGTCAGCTGAGGAATAATTTGAGTTGGGGCAATTGACTAAATGTTTCACTGTTGTGAAATAGCTGCCCAACTGATTGATTCTCTATTTTCCTAAATTGTTTGGCTATTTTTGTGAACAAATCCATCAAAAATTAATTTTATGTACTTCCTCCCTCTCCTTTCCATTCAACATGTTCCAGGTGGGAAAATCAGCTATCCATAACCTTCCATTTAGTTTTCACTTTTCTTTATATAAGCAATTTTTGTTTTATTGGGGACTCATACAATTCTTATCACAATCCATACATATATCCATGTGTCAAGTGCATTTGTACATTTGTGGCCATCATCATTCTCAAAACATTTTCTTTCTACATGAGCCTTTGGTATCAGCTCCTCATTTTCCCTGTTGTCCATCCCCCAGGGAGGGGGTTATATGTAGATCATTGTGATCGGTTCCCTCTTTTTCCGCCACCTTCACCTTACCCTCTTGGTATTGTTACTCTCATTACTGTCCTGACGGGTTTATCTGCCCTGCATTCCCTGTTTTTCCAGCTCTTATCAGTACCAGTGTATATCCTCTGGTCTAACCACATTTTTAAGGTAGAATTGGAATCATGATAGGGGGTGGGGTGGGGTAAGAAGCATTAAAGACCTAGAGGAAAGTTGTATGTTTCATTGATGCTATACTGCACCTTGACTGGCTCATCTCATCCCCGCGACCCTTCTGTAAGGGGATGTCCAGCTGCCTACAGATGGGTTTTGGGTCCCCACTCTGCACTCCCCCTCATTCACAATGATATACCTTTTTATTCTTTGATGCCTGATACCTGACCCCATCCACACCTTGTGATCACACAGACTGGTATGCTTCTTGCATGTGGGCTTTGTTGCTTCTCAGCTAGATGGCCACCTGTATATCTTCAAGCCTTTAAGACTGTATGATTCAGAATGTTTTGACTTTCAATATATTTATTGTGAGTAAGAGCAAAACAACCAAGGGCTGAAAACCTGGGCATGCAGAGATGGAAGGAACCACACTGAGAGTTGAAGGTACTAGACAAGGACACAGCAGGACTTGCTTTAGAATTAATGTCCTTGATTTGTTATAGCTTTCCACTAATATATCTTTTGATAGCTGGGTACCATCACTTTTCTTCACCATATTTGCTTATGCACTCGCTTTATCTTCAGCAGTTGTGCCGGGAAGGTGAGCATCATGGAATGCCAGTTTAATAGAACAAAGTGTTCCTGCATTGAGGGAGTACTTGAGTAGAGACCCAATGCCCTTGTGCAACCTTAACACTAAACCTATAAATATATGCACACAGATCTATAATTAGCACATTTGTTGTAGAGAATTTGTCATCCCAGGCCCAAGTCTAAGGATCTTAAAAAAAAATTTTTTTAAGAAAACACTTCACTGCCACTGAGTCAATTCTAACTCATAGCAACTATATAGTACAAGGTAGAATTGCGCCTGTGAGTTGCCAAGACTAATTCTTCATGCGTGTAAAAACTCTCATCTTTCTCCTGCAGAGCTCTTGGTGGTTTCAAACTGCTGATCTTAACGTTGACAGTCCAATTCACAACCTTTATATCACTAAGGCTCCTGTATAATACTGTATTTCCTTTTCCTCTTTTTCTATGTGCATATATGTTTACAGGCTTTAGATAATATTGAGACCCTTGTTTCTTTCTTAATATTACCATAAGGTATTTTTCATATGTCATACAATTGAATAGTTCAATCATATTAAAAAGAGTTGTACAATCATGACCAGTCAATTTTAAAACACTCTTTTTTCTTGTACTCCTTTTTATTAGCTCCCAATCCTCCCCTACCCACCTCCATGTGCCCTGCCCTGCTCCTAAGAAACCATTGATCCAATTACTCTCTGTATATACTTAACTATCCTGGATTTCATGTACAGAAAAATATACAAAGAAAACTCCCCACAACAGTTTAATGATGGCATAATATGCTATAAGGAGGTAAAATGTAAAATACTTAAAACATTTTAAGTTTTCATTAACTTCTTGAAAGCACCTATATGTTCTTCAACTTCAAGAAGTATTCCTTAGCTAATTTGATAGTTTTTTTAAATATGCTTATCCATATGGGTGGAACTGAATTTTTCAGTTGTTTTGTTTACTGTCTATTTCCTTTTCTTTTTTTTTTTTTAACCAGAAATCTTTCTTTTTTGTTTCGGTCACTGATCTCTGTCTGGTGGGTTTTTCCACTCTTCATTGGTGGGTGTGGGTTAGTGTTAAACAGTAAAGTCAGATAAAGTCATGTTTTACTCTGCCCTCCCTGACCTACCACTTTAGGACATTAGCATTCAAAGCAAAACATTTTCCCATTATGTTAATTATGTACATAGTAATATTTTCAAACTATCTATTAAAAAGCAGTTTAGGCTCTCCATTTTAATCCTTCAGTTTCACAGTATAACCCACATTTCTAAAACTTTCTTTGAAGGCCAAAATGTACAAAATATGAGAAATGACAAAATTTTCAGACTAAACATGGTTTTCCCCATCTTTTTTGTCAGTGTAATAAAAATGATTAACAAGTAGCTATTGTGTAGGGAATAAATGATAAGAGATGAAGACCAAAGCTATAGGAGGTCAAAATTTTGTAGCTGCTAATCAGAAGCAATTTTGAATCCAAACTAGTTGTAATCCTATCAGGGGGCTGGCAAACTTTCCTTGGAGCCTGATTAAAAAGGGAAATCACACTTGAAGCCTCTTGGCATTGTTGGAGAAGAAAGACACCCCCAATTCAGGGTTTGGAAATAAAGTCTCACAGGTAGAGCAAATATGCACTGCTTTGTGAGTACCTCCACTAAAATGTAGAAAATTAAGTAGGCTACTTTAAAATATGACATATGCGTATATCACTACTCTCTTGTGTCAAATGAAATTTGACAAAACGTTGATGACTGAGTAGGATGAACCAGCTTCCAATCTGCACAACACATATGAGAAATCTAATTGGAATATAGAACAGGTATAACTAATTAGCAGAATGAGCTGTTTTCTAATACAATGAATTATACAGCCATACACCAAAGCACTCATTTTCCATGAAGTCAATTCCAACTCACAGTGCTTCTAAAACGCCGACTAGAACCGCCCACAAGGTTTACAAAGTTGGAGTCTTTACTGAAGCACACTGCCACCATTTTCTCCCACGAACAGTTGATGGGTTCAAAGCGAGGCCTTTATGGGTTGTAATAGAAAAAAATGGGAACCACATATCCAATAAGGATTTAATGTCTACAATGCATTAAATGCTCTACGACATGACAACAAAAAGACAAACAATGGTAAGAACTTGAAAAGACATTTCACTGATGTGGACCCCAAATAACCAACAAGCAAATGAAAAGACATCCAAAATCATTAACATTAAACCAAACCAAACCTACCCATTAAGTTGACTGCGACTCCTAGTGACCACACAGAGGGCAGAACTGCCCCATAAGGTTTTCAAGGCTGCCGTTTGTACCGACACGGACTTGCACAGCATGTAAAGTATTGCCTTTTCAGTTACCAGGCTGGCCCCTAAACAATGTGCCACCAGGATTCTTCATAGTCATACAGACAGTGTGAAATTGACTAAAATGATCAGGGTATAATCAACACACTTCTGTGGCTCAGCTGTAATAGCTATCTAAGGTACAATACAGTACCATTTTAATTGGCTCACAGGCTGAGACACCAGTCTCTACGCTGAGCTGAATTAACACCTTATCAAATATTATGACCTGGGGACATGAATTCTAATGAAATCATTTGTCTGTTAATTGTTAACCTAGCAAAGTATCTTAACAGATATCAGAATTACAGGAATACAGTCGTAACCAATTTTGTCACTGCCTTTTCACTGCCATTGCTTTTCACTCAAGCAAAATTGTTAAGAGTATCAACTGAATTTTAATCAAAAGTGTAAGGGACGCCTGCAAGGAAGTTATTGGCCCACAGCACACAGAAAACACACAGACCCAATTGGTATTAACAACTTTATCACTATGTTCAGACTTTCCAATGAGTAGTTCCTGTATTTTCTACTCTGAAAGACAAATATACACACAGGTAAAACAAGAAGCTTCAGAATTTCGCTGGTGCTATTTCTGACTGATAGGTATGTTTTATATTTACTGAACATGATAAAAGCCAGACTATGAAGAGTTCAAAGATAGCTACATTTTGTTTCATTTGGCTGCTTCTATCCTTATTTAAAAATGTGCAAGGCTTTCAGAAACCATTTTCTGAAATCATCAAGTAAATCCCAAGGATGAATGAACCACAAATTTGTTATATAAGATTCCAGTTATGAAACCTTAATTATACAATGACTTTTATGATATGGTAGAACATTGACCTTTTTTCCAGTTTGAGGACTGATTTACTGCTTCTTTTTGTTCACAAAAATTACCTTACTAAATATCCATCACATACATGCATATTTGAACAAAGCTGATCTGAATATGAAATAAAGGCAAATTCCATTTTTAATAATTATTTTAAGTCAACTTACCACAATAAGCAAAACACGCTGCATTCAAATGCATTGAAGACATCTGAAAGCTTAATTCTATTCACATTACAGAGACTCACAGATCACTATTTGAAAACTAAATTTAAGTTAGTACCTTTATTTTAACCCTTTCAAGATACAAGGCACATTACTGTACCTCTACAGTTTCCATTGCTGAAGTGTAGTGGGAAGTATCTATCCCACAGCTGTCATAAGTGGTGGTGTGTACGAGAGGGTACACTCCCATAAATGTGATTTTTTTCAAAGCTATGTATTTAAATTTTTTACAAAACAACCTTATCACCTTCAAAATGCTATTCATTACACTTAATACATTTGTCAAATCTGAGATTCCATTCTTGGAAACATTTTTCAAACTCATCTGTTTGGATGGCTGACAGCACCTCCCTCGTTTTTTTGCTTTGTTTTTTTTTCTTCTTTGCCTCTTCTTTGTTGTCAAATCGCTGTCTTTTCATATCCCTCTGCATTCATGGAAATAAAAAGGAGTCACATGGAGTGAAGTTAGGTGACTCAGGTACATGGGGCAAGAGAGGCATGCTGGGTTTGGGGGTTTTTTTGCGCAAAACTGGTCCACTGAAATAGCTGTGTGAGCAGGTGCATTGTTGTGTTGACAAAACCAGGCTCCTGTCTGCCACAAATTAGGTCCTTTTTGGTCACACACAGCTGTGCAATCTTTTCATAACCTTTAAATAGAAAGCTTGATTAACAGTATGACCTGGTGGAACGAACTCCAAATGCACTATGAGTTGACATTTTTGTCCATTCGGGAAGTTAACACATGTCCAGAACAAGGTTTGTCATCAATTGACATTTCACCTTTTTTAAAATGAGAAAACCGCTCTTATACTTGAGCTTTTCCCATAGCACTGTCCTCATAAGCTATGTTCAACATTCACAACAGTTTCTGCAGCATGTTTGCTGAGCAGGAAACAAAATTCCGCAGTTGCATGCTGTTTTCTTAAAGCAGATATCTCAAAAATCGAGGTTCAAGTGAAACTGCTTTTATGAAAAATTCACTGTGACCAGAAAGAACCTTCCCAGGCTATGCCACTGAGTGCACTAACTCAGAACAAGTTGTTTGATGCTCACCTAGAGGAAAAAATACATACTACAAAAATTCTGCTCAACCCAGAGCAATCTAGGTTTTGGGGGGTACCCCCTCGTATAACTGTACAGTCTCATCCCTTCAATCCTAGTAGCACATATATACTGGGGCATATGCATATCACTAATTATATCAACATACATATTACCAAACCCTTTGTTCATTTCATTTTAAATGACTTCCATTATTAAAACCACATGGTTTCAACAAATAATTCAAAACAAAGCATTTCCATTCAAAAAGGTTAAAGTGGTTGCTTAATTAATATTCTCTATTTTACCTCTGTTGGTTCTACTATCCATTGCCATGACGACACAGAACTCACAGACAAAATTCATGATTAAAAGGCTTATTAAGGAAGTTAACAAGCTGTAATGCAAGAAATGCTCAGAATTGAATTATCTATCAGGACATGTTACAAAGTTCTTTCAGGTCTGTTAGTAAATTCCCAAAGGGGCCTACAACTTTTTCCTAAACCTTAACCCAACGCATTCATCCTAAGCTCTGTGAGTTCGCAAACCAGCTCCCTGAATTAAATGCCCAGAGGTACCCCATTGCAGTAAACCTCAGCTCAATGTCACTCAGTTCCACTTCCATCGGCCTGTAAGCCCCACTTCCCCAATTAAGTGCCCAGAGGCACCTCTACTCCACAAGCCAGCCTCCTGCACAAAAACACCTAGCTTTACTTCTTCCCTAGGTTGGGAAGTCCATCATTCCATTCCATGGCTCCTGGTTCAGCACTGCTCTGATGTTATGGCCTTCTTCTGGATCCAGGAGGTTCATTGCTCAGGGAACTCACGTCCAGAGGAGGAACTCCACTCCTGGACCTTGCTGGTAATGAAATCCCCTCCCTTGTTTTCAGAGGGCTTATTTTATAAGTAGTAGGATGGCATTATAGGGAATTCTGTTCACAAATATTCACAGACAAATCCTCTCAGTCTCTTCCCCACCTTCTCACTAGACCTATGCAGAAAATGGTTGTTTAGTGGGAGTTAAAAACTTCAGCTAGAAGAATCACATTAAATAACTCACTTCCCCAGCAGATAGCATGGGTAAAAACTTGAATTTCATAATTAAAGCTTTTTTTAGCATGGAAAAGGGCACTTAGATCATTGATTTAAATACTACATCCAATGGAGAATAAGCTTCCACAGTTAATGGCTAAAGTCACAAAATACCATATCCTGAAATTACCCAATTTATGGACGAATGACAAGATGGATGGATAGATAAATATTACTTTTAAAATATAAAATGATACATTTTACCATGAAAATATTTAAAGAGTTATTGAATAATAAGACATTACTCCTTACAGACACTAGTTTACCAATTATCGAAGTAACACAATTAATTTTAATAGCCTCTGAAAATAATTGCATAGACATTTTTTCTATGTACTTTAAAAAAAAGTATTTTCTGGTCAAAAGGGTGAATGTTTATAGAGCAGATCAATTTTCCATTTAATAATTCCTACACATTTTGTTTCATGTCCTTGACTGCAATCCGCACACCATCACTAATCCCACATTAATCCCTTGTTTCCGGTTTCCATCATAACTCTTCTGAACTTTCTCCTTGGATAAACACTGCCCCTTTGATCTTAAATGGTTAATTACTCTAGACTCTAGAGGTATGCACACATTAGGGACTAGCGCATGACTGCTCCCTTTAGGGATCTATTGTTTGGCTGAAAATTGGACCCAAGTTGAGTGATGAAGGGGACTATCACCTCAAGTTTTCCATCAGTCTCTATGTGACTAATAAGTGTGGTTTTAAAAAATAATTTTGAGTTTTGGTCCACATGTATCTCTCTCTCTCTCTCCCCAGGACCTTCTATTGTGACCTCTTTTAGAGCTAGCCAGGTGCCCTCAGTTTTTCTGGTCTAAGTCATGGAGCCTGGTGTTCACTCAGTCCATTAGTCCACTGGACTGACTGTTCCAATGTCTTCAACTGTCTTCACCCTTCTTTTCTCTGAACACGGAGGGACCAGTAGTTACACTTTACATGGTTGCTAGTAAGCTTTGAATACTACAGTAGTTACTTTGACTCTGCATTCTTCACTTGAATTTAAATATAATTCATCAAATAAAAGTTAATTCAAACATTTACGTAGGTAATCTATTTTAGTAAGATAGCACTTAAATTTTAAGCACAATATCTTACTAAAGAAGAAAATAATATGTACAACAATTTCCTATTTAATCCAATTCCTGCATATAAAACAGGTCTGTATACAATCTAAAATGTTTATTTTTCACATAAATAACATGAGAGTAGCTTACTGAATCTCATGTGTCTGTCATATTAGTCACTAGAGAATTATCCTAATATGATTTCATGCTCTTAATTGCATTTTCATTTATTACTCGAATGAAGCATTTTATATGAAATGTACAAATGGGAAACATTTGTAAATGGGCACATATACAAAACACAGGCTCTAGAACAATTCCTTCAGGAAGAAAGATAATGTATTTTCTATACAACTGGCTAGTTAATATCTCTACATAGAGTTGAAGTCAAGTAAGGGGCTCCTGAGCAACCCAAATTATGGTACCATATACAGTGCATCAGGTTTCACTGTAATTGCCCTATTTCATTTCACATACTATATTGCTTCTCCTTTCACCTTCCTTGGTTGGTCATCTGGTGGTCATAGGAGATGAAGCCATTCTTAATCTACATAACCAACTCGTTTCTGTTTATCTGACTCATTCTTTAGAATAAAATCCCTAGGCAACCTCAATCAAAGATATTTACTCAGCACACTATTATGTGTCCCTGACGGGCTTTTTCTTGTTCACAACCTTATCACCCCTTAATGTGACTTTAATGGAACTCTTCCATAACACATTTGTTAATTCTTTAGATCTCTCTAAAACTTTAAATTAGTTTAGTTTTAGCGAAATAGTTACCATTCTGTCAAAGACAACCTTTTACATTAAAATAGGAAATGAAAATTTTAAAATAAGGTGAAAAATTGAAAATAAGTATCTTTATTACCCAAGGATATACTTTTTGAAAACCAGTACTTAAAACTTTTGGTTCTATCCAAGTGAATGAACAGAAAAATAGCGAGATAAACTATATAAGTAATATTTTTATTCCTTCAAGTCTTAACTGACTCTAAAATAAAAACAATAATAAACTTTTCTTTATTTGAATTTATCTTGAATGTATTTGTCCTCAACAAACTTGCAGTTCTTAGAACAGAGCTATAATTAAGGCTTTTATTTGTTTTACTTCATTAACCACGTTAGATTTGTGTATTCTCATTTGTATATTTAAGATCGTTCAGAACACGAAAGTCAAGATGGATAACCCAACAGAATTAGTAACAGGAGTAGTGGTTCCCTAAGGGTACAGGAAGAGTGAGAGAGGGGAAAGGGTATGGGGAGCTGATAACATTGAGGATTGTATAACTCCACTCGATGAGATTGAAAAACAGAATTGTATGTGAATTGATATATTGGATTGTGTAAGATATGCCACTAAGACTATTATGAAAAAAATGAATAGAGTTATAGAAATTACCCTCTCTCTCACTGTCATAGAGCCGATGCCACTCATAGCAACCCCATGGGTAGAACCGACCCTGTGAGTTTCTAAGACTGTAACTTTACTAGAGCAGGACGCTCCATCTTTCTCCGGCAGAGTGGCAGGTGGCTTCAAACTGCGTACCATGTGATCACAAACCAAGGCATAACCACTAGCCAGTAGGGCTCTGAAAGTTACTAGTAGACCACCAAACTGCATTTTCCTCCTTCCTCAGGAAGGCACTACAGCTACCTAAATGGGAAATATTTGCAAGCTCCCTTTGCAGGCGTATTCATGTCACCAACGTGTAATGAACAGAATATTAAAAGAAGTACAGAATGATGACTCCTATCTCTAGACCAAGGCTCCAAAACATTGGGTGCTTTCAAGAAGGGAACAGGACAACTAGGAAGAAGAAAGGGGAGAAGGACCTGGAGAACAAGGAGAGAAAAGGAGTTTCCGAGATTAAACCCTTATGAATCTTTCTATCACTATCTATCACAGCTCCATGACTACTTTCCATGACTACCTACACAATTCACGAGATGCAGCCTGGAAACAATATCATCAAATTTCTCAATATAATAAACTTTAGACCTGCTAAAAGTAAATTATATTGTGATAGGCAAGCATGTCCAGATAAATAAAACCAGTGACACTTAAATATGTATAATAGTTTTATAGCGAGAAGTAAACATGTATTAAGAAGGCATCCCAGCCCAGTCCAACTCAAGTCCATAGGCCCAATGCAAGCCTGAGCCCTCTTCAGACTCCTGTAGCTGTGGCTAATGTGGAAAACACAGGCTGGTGGGTGCAGAGTAAGCTGGATCCAAAGTCGGTGGGAACGTGGCAGGACTCCCACAGTTCCCACGGTTGGTGACCCATAAGGGGCCACCCCTGGAGGCATACACAGAATCTAAGAAAAGAGGAAGGTGAAGGGCAAAAGGAAAAGAGAGATTCTCATTTATAAAAAGGCCACATTGCTAAGGAGACATCACCAGACTACCACCTAATTGACAGGTTAAACTCCCCCCTACCTCCACGCAGGTACTTTCAAGTTGACAAAAAAATCTAGCCACCACAGTAGCCTAAAATACCTTTCCCTTAATCATAGATACCTATCTAAATGCTTTTTGTTGTTAGGTACCATCAATTCAGCCCCTTACATATAAATATACAGTGACCTCAAGTACAAAGAAAGGGAAATGTTGCCCAATCTTATGTCATCTTTAAAATTATAGTTATATTTCAACCTACTGTTATTGTTATTACTTTGTAAACTGGGAGGCTAATTTTCCAGCCACTTATTGGACAATGTTCTGTTATGGCCCACAAAGTTTTCCTTGGTTAATTTATATCTGTAAATCACCAGGACCTTCTTCTTAGTCTGGAAGCTCACTTGTCCAAAATAAATTATTCTGCTGGTATTTTAAATTCTGGTGGTATCTCTTCCACTATCACAGCAGAGAGCAAGGCACCACATAGCAATGAACTGACAGGTGGCATAAATTCTGAATATATTCCCTATATGAATAATTCAAATTCAACAACACGCAAAAATCAACACTACTATCACATAGTAGGGGATATCAAGATTCCATTGATGATGGTATTTTTAAAAATATAATAATCCAATATGGCATATTAACTAGTCAAACAAAAAGAGATATAAACTCAATACCAGTTTTAAAGCACATTTAAGAAACTTTACTACAAACTCTTGATTGTAAACATATTTTGTAGGAAATGATTAAAAAATTAATTTACTCTATCTCAAGTAATATTAGACCTATATATTATTTCAAAAGAGAGAACAAAGTAAACAAGTGCAAATAGAATTAGAAATAAAGTAAAACTTCTCATATCTTTATTTTATCATTTTCCAATATTTTAGCCAATGCTTACACTGAAATACAGAAAAAGAAGATATTCCCAATATTTCAAGATAATACTGATGCCTATAAATATGAAAAAAAAGAAAGCCTATGAACTTAAATTAGAAAAAAATATAAATTAAAATTACAAAATTTAATGTTGATATTCCATATCTGCTGTGGAAATGGTGGGGGAGCACATGTGCCCTCCTCCTCTGACGACACAAAAGAGAAGGCGAGCCCAACTCCACGTGCACTCAAGGATGACGCTTGTGGAACAGAAGTCAGACATGTCTCCGTCCTTCCACCCTCCTTTATCCTCCTCCGACACCAATCATCCCTCCCGCAGCTCCCCATTTCTCTGCTCGGCTCCAGAATTTGTTGCAGTGGCTACACAGAACTCACAGACAATATACATAATTATGAGGGAAGCTAACAGCTTACAAAAAGTTTAGGGTATGGTTATTTTGTCTGAAGCATTTTTTCCCAGACAAGCTGGCAGGCAAGTCTCTCTCCGGTCCTTGGCCTCTCGGGCACGCCATCATTCTGTGGCGAGGTAGCCTGCGCACTGCTTAGCCTCACCGTCTCAGGGACGCTCCTCCCCCTGCTCCCTTTCATGGTACTGTGGGTTCTGTACCTCTGCTGCCCGCACAACTTGAGGCAAGGATCTCACATGCACTGTAATGGCGACTCTCTTTGTTGATGGTGGCCATCTTCTATTCCTTCTTCGCACGCGCCCACCCAGTCCTTTGATGGGAGTTACATGGACTATGAATAGAAAAGCCATAGCAAATCACTTCACTTCACTACAGCTGGAGAACCAGCTAGCGGTACTTTAAAAATCCAAGTTTTTATCTGAATGGCCCATATTTGTGGGTGAGAAAGGAAACATTGTAAAGACACCTATTAGTAACACAGGTTCCTGGGTAGTGCAAACAATTTACAATCGATTACGACCTAAAACTTGGCAGTATAAACCTACCTAGTCGCTCCACAGGGGTGGGGGATGGGAGCTGTTGGTCTATTTTTACAACGAAAATAAAGCATGCTTATGGAGCAGTGCTATTTTGTAACATACTTGTGTCCACGAGATGTAAAGCAACTGAAGGCAAGGGGCTTGGTTGAATTTTGATTCTGGGTAGCATATTCCCAGGGATATGTCAAAAATCCCTACTACTGTATAACCAAATGAAATTATAGAGGGAAAAGTGTTGATTATTGAGGTGGTAGATACAATTAACAAAAATAAGCTAAACATGTTTAAAATGCTTAGGATATACATGTACATTAAAACAAGACCATAATATTACAGCACTGACCAAATAGCAGGAAACTATGGATACTTCCCTGAAACATCCTGCGGAGAATATAGGAACTCGGAACATGAGAGTAGTCTGAGTAACAGCACAATTTCAAAAAGGAGTAGATTATGTAACAAACGAGGCTGTGGAAGTTTGGTGATTAAAACAAAATCCTATTTAGAATTACCAAATTATTACTCAAGTAAATTCTGGATGAATTACAATTTTACATAATGTCAAAAATACATACTTTCCACACGTCAAGGTGTCCTAAGTATAAAAAAAAATCATTAAATAAAAATAACAAAATAAAAGGCAAACAAGTTTAATTATATAATTTTTTAAATCTTTATATATAATGACTACTTTAGGCAAAAATTAACACAAAGTTCAATTGGAAAAAATAATTTAATAAATATAAGAAAATTGCAGTTTCCATACAAATCAATAATTAAAATATTATATCCCACTATAAACTAATAAGAAATTTGGAAAAAATAAAGATGCTAAATTAACAGAGGAATAGCTAATAAGCATTATAAATTGCTCAACTATGCCAATAATCAAAGTAAACAAATTGAAATAAATTGCATTTTTTTAACTGTATGAAATTAGAAAAATTAACAAGCTATTCTGGGGATGTTATGCATACAATGTTAAAAAAATAAAACTTTTACTCTGCTCATGCAGAGTAATTAAATAATTAATAAATAAGAATTAATTTGTTTAATAAAATAATTGTTTATGAATTTATGCAAATAAAAATCCCATCAACTACAGAGTTAAAAAAAACTGTATTACAACATAATTTATTATAGTAGAAAAAAATAAACCTCTAATCATCTTGGAAATTATCTAAATGCTCCAAAGTAGGGAATGAATGATACACGGCCTATGAAATAATGTGAACACATGATCTTTAATGTGCGTATGAGCAGTGCGCACTATAGAAGGATATGATGCTTGGTAAAGTGGAGGGGCAAGAAAAAGAAGCCTCTCAGCACGGCAGTTTAACACAGTGGCTGCAGCAGCGGTCTGAAAGAGGAGCAGTCGAGGGGGTGGCACAGGACTGAGCAGCATCTTGCTCTATCACACACAGGGTACGAGGAGCAGACTGCGGGAATATGTCTGGGGAGGAAACAAGTCGACACCAACTAACAACAATAACAACAACAGCCACTTGTTCATAGGAAAGCTCGATCCAAAGTAGCATAAAGCTCTATGATCCCAAACTCCTAACTTTATATGTTGTTATAAATAGTGTTTATAGCTCCATGAACATACAAACAGATGTATGTATGGAAAGAAAAAAAATTAAAGAATTACATAATAATGGTAATAGTTTTCTTTAAAGCTTTATGGAGCTTTCTAAGTTTTTACAGTAGACATTTTTTATAATAAGAAATAAAAACATATTTTACAACCCCACTCAGTATTTATAAACCTTTACCCAGTGTAATATGGTTGCTGTGTCTTACTGTAATGAGAATCAATCATTCTGAAAATACTTTTATAATGCAATGAGCCACATTTTAAAATTGCATTAAAATTTTTGTTTCCAAGAAATGTTTAGTCTTAATGCCAAAATAAGCCTTTTTCCAGCTCTGTGCTAGGAATTTTATTAATTTGCATAGCTGCTGAAATGCATTCAATAATGATGGTGTGTAATTGCCACATTCTTCTAATCATGCCTGTTCCCAATCAGGAATGCAAACTGTGGGACAACTTTCTGCGATCAGGGTTCAGCTTTCATTGCCAAGAGATTGCTGAAATAAACACCACAATTTGGAATGTTAGACATGAACACAGAATTCGCCAGAGAAGACTGGACAAGCAAACAAACCCACATACTCATGATCAGCCATTTGGGAGATGCAAATCAAAACAACAATACGATACCACCTTATGCCTACAATGATAGCAAAATTAAAATGAAAAAAAAAATAAAAGAGGGGAACAAATGCTGGAGAGGGTAGAGGGATTGGAACTCTCACACACTGCTGGTGTGATTGCAAACATGTATAACCATTATGGAAAGTGATCTGGTGCTACATGAAACAAAAAGAAATAGAAATACCATATGACCAGAAATACCTTTGTTGGGAATGTGCCCCAAACAAGCAAGCGTAATAAGAGCATTGAGTGAGCCAGTACCGATGGCCACCCAACAGGTTGGAATTAATGTCTGGGATGTAATGATACATATGACAACAAAAGTGACAGCAGGGCTTCAAGAAATCACCTTGGAGAATCGTCCTAGCTTCTAAGGCTCAGAAGAAAATAAAAAGCATATGGCATGGTATGAGCATTTATTTTTCTTGTTTCTTCTAGATGACAAAAATTATTTTAACAAATACCTAAAATGTAAACCCAGGAGAGAAAGTCAAAAGTCAAAACATACAAGCAGAATGAATGTAGAATGCAAATTTACCAAAGGTAACACCCTACCTACGGCGATTTGAACTTGATAATTCAGAGAGAGAGAAAGGGCAGCAGGGAAGGTCAGCAGACGCCCCTACCATTAATCTAGGACTATCATTGAGCCACCCTTTGCCGAACACTTTAGCTTTTCCTCATCAGTGCCACGTGACGAGCCTACACCAAAATAACTGCCATGATCTCAGGACTTCTCTCCAATTTCCTTACTGGAATACTGCCCAGGCCAGTACCATCTGAAGAAGCATCCTCCAAAAGTCTCTCTCTACTCTTGCCATAACTAAAAGTTTCAGGGAAATCTATAAATATGTGAAACGTGGTTCCCATGCCTCTTAAAGCATATTCATATAAAACACAAAATCATTTCCGTGACCTACAACTTGTCTGTTAAGCCTTAGCTTGAATATTACCTCTTCAGAGAGATCTTCCTGGAACATCCAATTAGCAATCCCTTTCTGGTACTCGTTATTACAATACTTCAATTTAATTTTTTCATGATACTTATCATTCCTGGACATTTTCCATTGTCCTGGATATTTACTCCATGATTACCTCTCTCCACTATAATCTAAGAGTAGAGATTCTTCTGTCTTCTTGTTCGAAGTTTTAACCTCAGCACCAAAGACGGTACCTAGTACATATAAGTCCTCAACAGAGAGAATGAATCAAATGTTCTTGAAAAAAGAGATTCGGTCTGCTTATGAGTCAGAATAATTGAACAGCTCTTGACAACACAACTACTGAAAACATGTATGATACCAGAACACATTCTTCTACAGAATACCGTATGGCTTTACATTGATTTTCACTTCCTAGAGATATAAAAACATTAGATAATTTTACAACTAATTATAATTACCTTTGAAACAATTATGATAATGTACCCAGCATTTTTTAAATGTCACTTAGGTTGATTTGTGACATGAATGAAAGAATGCAAGAAATGAATGCAAGAATCAACTGATTTAAGGCCAATGAGGATCTGACTGAAATGCAGGTAGTCTTACTTTCAGCATACCAAATGTTACTGGCCAGATATGCTGAGGGATGAGACCTATAAAAAACACCCTCACTGCCATTGAGTCAATGCCGATGCATAACGACCATACAGGACAGGATCGTACTGCCCCTAGGAGTTTCTGAGACTGTTTATGGGAGTAGAAAGCCCCATCTTTCTCCCATGACACCTATAGTTCCTATTAATTTTTATAAAACAACAGAGCTGTCACAGTCACTCAGTGGTCTGCCCAATGTTGATTTTTGTAAATATCCACTCATGGTGTATTTCACTCCCAAATGCCAATCATCCCTTCTGTCAGGTTATTGGATCCTACCTTGTCACAGAAAATTTCTGAGTTTATGCTCACCTGGTAGAGTCCCTGCATGGTACAAATGAACAATGAACTTAGCTGCCAACAGAAAGGTTAAAGTTCAAATCCATTCAAAGGAACCTTAGATGTGAGGCCTGGCAATCTACATCCAAAATTCCGCCCATGAAAACCCTAAAGAGTACAGTTAAACACATGGGGTCGCCACGGGTTAGAATCGACTCTGGGGCACCTGTGGAAGGAGGACAGCTTCCTAAACTGATGGTTACAGAGCCTAGGGGCATAAACCCAATCCCCGGCTACACTGATCAGACTATGCTAAGATCTGACAAACAATCACCAAATATTCTCTGCAGGACTGACCCTAACTTATCCTTAGTGGGACACACACCGTGTTTGTCCTCCTTCTCCTTCCAGGTCCACTTGCTTATTGTTTATCTTTTCTCCGTTTTTCATGAGATGGCTGTTGCTGCTGTTGTCAGGTGCTATCAGAGCATTTTGATGCCCAACGATCCTAAGTACAAAAGAAGAAAACATCGCCTTGTCCTGTACCACCCTCACAGTCCTGCTTCCCCATCAATCACAGTCACAGGAAACTTTAAGATAAATAAACGAACAAAATGCAAAATGAAATAAATAATATGAAACGTGGTTGCAACTGTTAACAGTGCTACCAAACTGCACTGATCTTCAGACTAAGAATAACTTCGAGGCAACATAAGTTGAAAAGGAATACATTACCTGTCTACCAGTGAGAAGAAAATGAAAACTTTGGAATTCGCTGTAAAGAAATATGAATTGTTTAATCATAGATGATATATAATATATACATTTCATATGAAACTATGACGGATAATCAATCATGGATTCATAGTCAAATGAAAGACCTTGGTCTTTTAAGAGAAACACTGAGTATTTTCCTTAAAGTAAAGTATTTAATTAAAACACATATCAGGCATATGAACAACAAAATTAGAGGTTAAACAAGAGTTAAAAACACTTTAAAATTAATGGAATTATTCATCAAAATACTATGTCAAAAGATGAACACACAACCTACAGATTAACATAAAATAACCATCTCATATCCAAAACACATATTCTACAATTTAACAGCAAATAGATAGAACGATTCAATCAATCCGTAAAATGGCAAAAGGACTTGAGAGATTTCACCCAAGAGGTTACTCAAACAGCAAACAAGCAATGGAAAGGCACTCGCCCATCATTAACCAGGAAACCAAACCCAAATTCAATGATTGAATTAAACCCAGTTCTTGCTACAATAAACTGACCTTTTTCACTTGCCTGCCTGAGTAGACTCCATGTTTGCTTACTTGTGGTGTCAACGCCACATTCTCCCAATCTCCTGTGTCTGTCCATGCTAACTGTTAGAAGCCAGAACAAGAACAACTAAGAAGTAATACCTGTCCGTGGTCAAGCCAGGAGTGATAGAAATACACTCTAAGGATGAGAATCTCAACAGCTGTTTTTTATATACAGAGGCCCATGTAATACTTCATCGTGGCAAGGATGTGACAAAGAGAATTGTTTGAGTCTTAAAGTCAGCATTATCTAAAGTTGTCCAGACAACTTAAGAGTTTTGTGGTTAACAAACTGTTTCTGGGAAATGAAGTCCTGGTATGAGGTTGGGTTTTACAAATCCTGTGGTGTTGTACTATCCCACCGGAAGAATATGCAATGTTTTCAGAATACCTGCAAACAGTTCTTGAAATCAATCATTGTAATCCTTTCTCCGTGTGGCCTCAGCCAAAGACTAACCAATCAAATAGCTGTGCTAATAATCCCTTTGTTCCCTGCACTCATCTGTCTACTGGAGTGCTTTCACTGGAGTCCTCACTTAGCTGGACTGCTGGCTTTCGTAATCTTATTCAAAGAGCCGAGTGGGTGTGTTTCACTCTAACAACACAGAACTAAGCTATGTCCCGGTGATCCTAGACCTAGATATACACTTAGAGAAAGCAAAAACGTAAACACAAAAATGGACACCAATGATCACTACAGAACTGTTCTCAATAGCCAAGAGGTGGAACAGCAGAAATGTTCATCAGCAGATAAGCTTATTAACAAAGTGCAGTATATACACACTGGAATTCACTCAACAACGAAGAATAATGAAGTCCTAACACGTATCACAGCATGACGAGCCTCAAAAAGCAAAATGCTGAGCCCAATAAATCAGCCACAAAATAACAGATACTATATGAGCCCACTTAAATAAACTAAGAATAGATCTAGAAACCAGAAGAGAATGTTGGTTACCAGGAGTACATAGGTAGGAGAGGTAAAGGAGGGTGTTTTACTTAGAGATGGTCATTTTTATGTTAAGGGTAGTGGAATAACTTAGAAACGACCGATAAAAGTGGTTGCACTACTTGGAGAATACAATAAATGCTACTAAGTTATATGATAGGGTTTCAAAAATTATTGAAAAGATGCAAGTAAAGATCATAAAATTTTCCCACAAACTTTTTGAAGTCCCTTCCTATGTGGAGGAATTATCGAACTGGCATATTTGTTGTATATTTCACTATTATAAAATAGAGGAAGCTGGGGTAAAAATGAAAATATTAGTGGTATTAGAATGCTTAAAACATAAACAAATCCTAAGGGAAAGGTATTTCAATACCCTAATTTTATATCCAGGCAAACTGTTGTGAGGCAGAATAGACAAACTATTAAGTTTCAGGAATGAGAAGTGAAAAATTAAATCTTTCATGTGCATGCTTTCTCAAGAAGGTCTTGGCTACATACTCCATGTAAACAAGGGTAAGGGAAAGGGCAGAACCAGAAACAGAGGTTCCGATGAGAGGGCGTCAGGAGAGCATTTCTCAAAGATGATGAGAAGAGAAGTTGACTGAGGCCAGCTGACAGAGCAAGTAGGCCAAACAGTGGTGAGTTGGAATCCATCCCCCACAGGAAAAGAAACTCAGAAAATACCTGTTGAATAGAACTGTATTGTGAGGAAATTTGTATTTGTAGGTGAAATATAGGGATAAAGTGATAAATAAATAAAAGAAATAACTCGGAAACATTTTAAAACGGAACCATAAATAAAACAAATAACTCAGAAACATTTTAAAATGGAACCAGAAAGCATAAAAGCATAGGAGAAAGGAAAAATATTCATCGCACAATACTGAACTCAAGAACGACCACTAATCCATAAACACTACTCACTGGCATGGAATTGGTTCTAACATATAGTCATAATAACATTACCAATGAATACCAATCGTACCAAAGCTATGCGACTGTGGTAAGATGGGGAACAGGAAAGTATTCATGTATGATGGCTGGAAGAAGAAAAATCCTCATTTTTTACCATAAGAAATTGATGATATCTAAAATTCAAAAACCAAGAAGCAGAACTATGCTCATACTCCTTAAATATATAAAAACACAAATGGTGTTCAAATATTAAAATTAATGGAAAACTATGGTGAAATTGTTATGTCCATATCTAACTGAAATTTTTAAAAAACATATAAATCATTTTATTGGGGGCTCATACAACTCATCACAATCCATCCATCGTGTCAAGCACATTTGTACATATGTTGCCATCATTATTTCCAAACATTTTCCTTCTACTTGAGCCCGTGGTATCAGTTCTGCATTTTTCCCCTCCCTTCCCCCATCTGCCTCCCTCATGAACCCTTGATAATTATAAATTAGTATTTTTTTTTTCATGTCTTGTTTTGTCTGTTGTCTCCCTTTACCCCCTTGTCTGTTGTCCATCCCTCTGTGAGGGGGGTTATGGGTAAGTCATTGTGATTGGTTCCCCCTGTCTCCTCCCACCTTCCCCTTCCCCTCCTGGTATGGCTACTCTCAATATTGGTCCCGAGGAGTTTATCTGTCCTGTATTCCCTGTGTTTCCAGCTCTTATCTGTACCCATGTACATGTTCTGGTCTGGCCAGATTTTTAAGGTAGAATTGGAGTCATGATAGGGGTGGGGGGAGCATTAAAGAACCTGAGGAAAGCTGTACATTTCATCAGTGCTATCCTGCACCCTGACTGGCCCATCTTCTCCCCATGACCCTTCTGTAAGGGGATGTGCAATTGCCTACAGATTGCCTTTGGGCTTCCAGTCTGAACTCTCTACCTAATTCACATTATGATTTTTTGCTCTGGATCTTTGATGCCTGATACCTGATCCCACTGACACCTCGTGATGACACAGGCTGGTGTGCTTCTACATGGGCTTTGTTGCTTCTGAACTAGATGGCCACTTGTTTATCTTTAAGCCTTTAAGGCCCCAAATGCTATCTCTTTTGATAGCCGGGCACCATCAGCTTTCTTCACCACATTTGCTTATGTACCCACTTTGTCTTCAGTGATTGTGTCAGGAAGGTGAAAATTGAAGAGTTTTAAAAAGAGCTTTAGATCATTTCTCTCTTAGTAATATTTGCATATTTATTGCCATAAATCAAAAGCAGGATATGGTCACTTTCCACTGGTTAATGGTATGGTAACAGCTGTGAAGAAAGGAATCATGAAGGAAAAATTCTAGATCCCTTCATAACAATATATATAATTATACCTAGCATTTAATTGGTGTTCACTGCTAATCTACACTATCTATAGGGCCTCTGGATAGTGCGAACAGTTTACATTGAAATACTAACCTAAAGGTTGATGGCTTGAATTTCCACCTCCCTCCCCCACCTCGGCATCATAAAAGCAAGGTCTGGCACTCTGCTTCTTTAATGATCATATCCAGAAAACCCTCTATGGACCAGTCCAACTAACACAGGGGACCTTCCTGAGTCACATTCGATTGAAGGGCAATAAATTTGGCCTCTGTTTAATTTTTCCCACTACATACAGTAATTAATTCCCATAGTATCTCTTTAGGTGACTACTATGATTGCCCATTTATTACAGCGCAAGAAGCTAAGGTTTTAAAAACATCAATCTTTGTCCCAAGATACAGCATCATGATTTATCTTCTTTGTGGTAATACTTGTTTCCCAGAAATCTGCCTCTTTCAGGACCGTGTACAAATCTCAACTTCTTAGGAGGGTTTCCGTGATTATTCTATTTAAAATAGAAACCACCTCCATAAAATTTTACCATCTGAAATACCATTTAGTGCATTTGTTTTGCTTATTGTTCACCTCACCACTCAGTATAAGCACTCTGAGAACAAAGATTTGTATCTCTTTTCTAACCTGTCATAACATTGGTGCTCAGATGAGCCTCCTGTAGTCAAGAAATATTTGCTGAATTAGCTGAAAATTCTGGATTCTAGAATTTGATATCCTTACCACCCAGGATATATTACCAACTTTAGCTAATTACTATAAAATGTTGTAGTTATCATATTTTGACAAAACATTTTTCAACTTACAAATAAATAGTATGAAAACATTATTTTTAGAAAACAAAGCATTATTACTAGGTCATAAAGACCACTCACTGTTATTGAATGGCTTGTGACTCACAGCCATCCTACATAAGGGTCCTGGGGTTTTGAAATCTTTATAGAGGGAAACTGTCTCATATTTCTCCCACAGAGTAAGCTGGGGGATTTGAACCACAAACCTTGTGGCAAGTAGTTGAATGTTTACCTGATGGTACCAGAACTCTCCTTTCATAATGACAGTACCCTTTTCCTACATGTGTGGCTTTGAAGAGTGTCCTAAATGTTAGTGGATTTGAGTTTTCTTTCAACAGGGCTATCTCTCAAAGTATTAAGTTTTCTTGATGGCCACCATAAGCAAATGCCTTGCTGTGATAAGTGAATGTCATAAATAAAGGGTCAGCCACATCGGGAGAGTTTCTGCAGGTAAACCACAAAGGCAGCTTATGTTACCCCAAAGTCCTATGAGCAGGCAGCAATGACATTGAACAGTTACTCAAGAAATGGTTAATTTCAACTGTGATACTTAAATTAATTAAGTCCCTATCAATGCTGAGCTTTGTGAATTTAATTAGCCTTGAATTATGTGGTAGCAATGAATATACCATGAACTTCCATTGGAATAAACATAACAAATCTATCTTGGGAAGAAGTACAACCAGAACGCTCCTTAAACTAGAGGTTAAGGAGACGTGCTATCAGAAGGAAGTAGTCTCTGAAGGACAGTGTGTTTGGCACAATAGAGGGACAGAGACGGGGAGGAAGGCCCTCAGCAAAATGGAAAAAGAGACTACAACTATGGGATCAAACACAGCAATGGCGCTCAGGGTGGGGTGAGACTCGCAGTGTTTCATTCTGTTGTACATTGGGTCTCTGTAAATTGGGACCAAGTTCAACACATTTAGAACAACAAAATAGCAATGAAATGCTAATGGATGCTCAAGTACCACAAAAGCCTTAATTTCTAATAAGCTATGGGGCAGAGAATAGGAACTGGGAGTGAGTATGTTCAACACACACTCAAAGAAATACTTGAGCTAAATCATGAATGATAAGTTGGAAATGAAAAAGTACATTCATACACAGCGTATGGGTTATGGAAAACGCACATTTTTATAGGAAATAAAACAGTTCAGAAACCACAAATAATTGACCATTGCTAAAATTATGTGCCAGATCGCCTTGATAAGCACTCATTTAATACATGTAGTAACTTTGTGAAGAAAATATTTCTAATATACATTTTCTATTAGGAAACAAAGTTCACACAGAGTCTTGATCTGGTTTCACTGCTTTGGTTCTCAACCTATAAACTAATAAGCTAGACGCTGTCAAGTTAATGAAAGCAACATGACAAAAGAAAGTATACATACATAGCCAAGTCCTGATGTAACAACACTCTGAAAGAAAGCTTGGAATTGTTCCTAATGGAATAAGTAGCCATTAATAGATTATAAAATGGGGAATTATGTTATGAAAATATTACTATGCTAGTATAAGGAAGAATGTAAAATATTGGTGGGTACCGGAGGAGGTGAAAAATATTCAATATCAAAATATTGTCAGGAAATAGGAGTCAACAATGCTTAGTAGCTGATTAGATATGCCTAGTGAACACGACAACGAGATGATTCTCTAACTTCTGGCTTGGGAGTAAGCCTGTGACATACTCAAGCTCAGAAGGAAGACTTAGATAGTAACTGGGAGTAACAGCATTACGATGATAAAAAATGCCATAGATGAAATCCAGGATAGGCAAATCTATAAAAACAGTAGCTTGATTAATAGTTTCTTAGTATTATGGCAGGGGAGGTTAGAGGAGAATGAGGAGCTAATAAAAATGAGAATAGTACAGAAGAAAATGTTCTATGATTGATTTTGGTGATGATTACGCAAGTCTTTTTATTATGTTTGGATTATGAATTATATGCCATGAGAATTATATGTGAATAAAGTGTTTATAAAAATCATCATAGAAAAGCATGAACATTTTAGAAAAATGACAGGTTTCTCTGACCCTCTACTTTGCCAAGTATGCTGTCCTTCTTCATGTACTGATTGCCCTGTGAAAGGTATGTTTATGGTGCCAACCTGGCCAATAGGAACATGTGGGATTAATAAGGTCACAGTTTGATTGGAGGGCAAAGAGATAAATGGCTCAGCGAGCCCCACCTCTCTTTCTCTTGTTCTCTGGTGATCACATCAGCATGTGGCTGCTAGTTCTCTACCTCAACTTGTGAGCTACACTACCTGTAAGACTGCCAACCTATGGATGGTGTCACTAGAGCTTGAGGTTCCTTTGAGACATGCTTCATCACGCTGCTGTTGGATACATCCCTTGAGCTTGGGACTGTCGGATCTTGTCATCTTGCTGACTGTTTGTGACTGGCCCTGCTGTTTGCTGCCTGTGGACTGCCTGCATTGCCCTACAGAAGACTCAGCTGTCTGCTTCCTTGACCTTGGACCCAGCAATGCTCATGAGTTGAAGGACTTCCAGTATATTAACTGTTCCATGGAAATGAGTTGAACTGAGCCCTCTGTACTGCTGTGTGGGCTAATTAACTGTTATATTCCTTCTTGCTGTATATATCTATCCATATATCTATCTATTTATCTATATATATAAATAAAATCATAAGTGTCCTGGTTTTGTTTGTCTAGAGCAGGGGTCCTCAAACTAAGGCCTGCGGGTCATATGTGGCCCACCAAGGACATTTATCCAGCCCCATTTGCTTTTTTACTTCAAAATAAGATATGTGCAGTGTGCATAGGAATTTGTTCATAGTTTTTTTTAAACTATAGTCCATCCCTCCAATGGGTTTGAGGGACAGTGAACTGACCCCCTGTTTAAAAAGTATGAGGACCCCTGGTCTAGAGAGCCCTGTCTAACACAGTCCCTGATACCATGACCAATAAGTGAGAGGAAGTCTTCCCCTGCTCAGAGGCATTCTGGCTGTACTTCTTCCAAGTCTGAGTGGGCGCACAGACTAATGAACAGTAAGTGAGACCTCATAAACTTAACTGTGCTTACTGACAGAATTGCGCTGAATAATTTTACATGACATCCCCTTATCTCCGACATACTAAAAAGCAGGTTGGGTAAACCACACTTGAAGAGAGGAGTGGGAAGCTAACGGGGAAGCCTTGATAAATACAAAATGTCTCAGGTTATTGCATCAAATGCAAATATATATACAGACACAGGTACATGTACACAAAGGTGTTTCCAAAGTTTGTTTTTTTTTAAAAAAAAAAAAAGGAAACCCAGGGTGGGTGAATCCAGAGAGACAATAACTAGATTGAGAGTTCCTGGGGGCATGACAGGGATGGTGTGGGGTAATGGGAAGCTACTAACAAGGAGTGCAAGAAGGAAGAAAATGTTTTGAAACTGATGGTACATCACTTCTCAATATGACGGAACTATTGAATCATCTGATGTCCGGATTGTGTCCTAACAAATCTAAATTTAAAAAATAAATTAATAAAAGTTATTTCAGTTTAAAACAAGGGAAGGGCAAATGCACATGTATTAAACAGCTGGTGAGTCATCTCTGGCCATAGAGCAGGGATGTGAACGGCCTGCTACTGTGCAGAATGCTTTGCAAAGCGCCTTATGGCAGGTGGCAGTCAGGTTAAAATGTAACACCTTCTCATTTGATCTTTCTTTGGATCCCTGTTAAATTTGTTCTAGTTTTTAATGTTTTCTGCTTACTTTTTGATTGAGGTTTTGATGTTTTCTACTTTGTTATCATTGTTAGCTTTGTTTTTGTTTTTAATGTTTTTTCTGTAAAGAAATCCAGGCTAGGTAAATCTATACATGCAATAACTGGATTAGCGGTCCCTTGGGGGAATGGCAGGGGAGGTTGAGGAGAAATGGGAAGCTAATAACAATGAGGACAAGAATGAAGAAAATGTCCTAAAACTGATTGTGGTGATGACTGACAACTCTTCTTCATGTGAATGAACTATTAAATTGTATGATTTGTGAATTATAGACAAATAAAACTGCTTTTAAAAAAAGAAATTAGATAACAGAATTTTCCATGAACTTTTTGAAGCTCCCTCGTGAGTCTGTGTATCTATGTATGTAAATAAATTTTACACACAATATGTCTATATGCATACATAGCTATATATATATATATACGTATATACATACATATGTATGTATGATTTCCTTTACTATAACAAAATCATGCATTTTTGTTTCCTCAATATTACAAAAAGGCATTGTCCATATGTTTGACACCCCAGCTGCTGTTGAACTTGGTACTGCTGCAGCAACTTGACAGAACATCATGGAACCACACAGGTGCTGAGACGGTACCTAACAGTTACATATTAGTCCATCATTTTCAAGGGTATTTGAATTGATATTTTAAAATCAAACTATGGTGGTATTACACTAAAGTCAGGGTATGGGTATGTTATTTTACGAAAAATACAACAAATTAATCTCTCTTTGTATCAACCATAAATAATAGAGCAGAATTATAAGAAACAATGAAAGGAGACAAATCTTCCTATACACTTGAATACATGTTATTGCTGTTGTGTGCCATTGAGTTGATTTGAACTGACAACAACATAGAACTGAATAGAAACGCCTCATACGTGTCATCGGTAAGGTAGCAGACCCCCAGAGCTTTTCTCTAAAGGAGACACTGGTGGGTTCAAACCATCAACCTTCCTTAGCAGTTGAGCAGTGAACAACTGCACCACTAGAGGTCTTTAGCTTTATTGGCTACTAGGACAAACCCTATGCTAGATTTTCATTGGCACTCTCAAAGTCCACAGAGACTGAAGACGTTTGACACTGATGAAAAGGAACCCGGATGATACAGAAGTCAAAAATGTGGCTAACCCAAAGGTTGGCAGTTGGAACTCAGCAAGCCCCTGGGTGGGAGAAAGATGGGGCCGTCTGCATAAAGACTGTAGCTTTGGAAATGCTAAGGGCAGTTCAAGTTCGTCCACAGGGTCACTATAAATTAAAACTGAATTGAAGCCAATGGGTTGGTTTGAGTTTCCACTGATGAAGTACTAGCTATAGTGTTTTATTAACATTTAATGATGTTCTACAAACTTCTGCAATATTTATTGCTTTTAGGGGGCGAAAAACTCTAGCATCAGGAAAAAATTACAAAAACTTCTGCGAGTGCAATTTCATAAATGATACAGTAGGCATTTTATTTATTTATTTGTCAATAACCATGTATTGCTCACATCAAAAAAGCAAGTATTCGGCATATTAATAGTTTTCAGATTTTTTTTTATTTACTATAAGAGTCCTAGGGATGTTTCATCTTTTCTGAGACAGTTCATTTAAGTTAATTAAAAGGAGCATAAACAAGTGTTAAAGTATTCTTGGAGCACAAATGACCATTCTTGGATGTATACCATTCATTTTGCTTTTTTTTTTCAGGGTTTCTCAAAGGAAAAGTTTATGTTTTTCCTCTTTTTTTAAAAAATCATTTTATTAGGGGCTCATACTACTCTTATCACAATCCATACATACATCAATTGTGTAAAGCACATTTGTACATTCATTGCCCTCATCATTCTCAAAACATTTGCTCTCCACTTAAG
>NW_022107431.1:55728808-55804220 GCF_000313985.2 Echinops telfairi | reverse complement strand
CTGTGGACTGGCTGCTATAATTGGGGTCATCATCCTCAAGGCCTGGTGGGCCAGGATGTGCTCCAGTCTCTCCTCCTCCCCCATCATCTGCTCCTGTGTGCTCTGATCAGATATGTCCCTCTCCTGGAGCTGTGGATTCAGTGCCTTCTTTTGAAATAAATTCTTCTGGGGGGAGGGGCAGGCATCCACTTAGCATTTGGGACTGGGGCCAGCCCCCCAGACCTCTCCACTGGTTCCCTACCATGAAACAACCTTATTGCATTCAAAGTACAATCCATTACACTTAATATATTTGTCAAATCTGTAATTCCATTCTTGAACACATTTTTCAAACTTCTCTGTCTGGATGACTGACAACACCTCTCTTGGTCTTGTTCGTTTGTTTGTTTTTTCCTTTCATGTCCCTCTTCATTCCAGGTAACAAAAAGAAGTCTCAGGGAGTGAGGTCAGGTGAGTCAGGTGCGTGGAGCAAGAGAGGCATGTTGTTTTTTTGCCAAACACTGGTGCTCTGAGATGGCTGCATGAGCAGGAATATTGTCATGGTGGCAAAACCAGTCTTCCATCTGCCACAACTCAGGCCTTTTTTTGTCCCACACTGTTACACAATCATATCAGAACCTCTGAAGAGAAAGTTTGATTAACAATCTGACCTGATGGAACAAACTCCAAATGCACTATGAGTCAACATTTTAGACCATTCAGGAAGTTGATGGACATCCAGAAGGAGATTTGTCATCAATCAACATTTCACCTTTTTTGAAATGAGAAAACCACTCATACACTTGAGTTTTTCCCATCGCACTGTCCTTGTAAGCTGTGTTCAACTTCACAACAGTTTCTGCAGCACTCCCCACCAACACCCAGCGGGAAAAAAAAATTACAGCCATATGCTATCCTTTTAAGTCGACAATCACAAAAAAATGAGGTTTGAGTGAAACTACTTTAACAAAAAAAATTCACTGTGGCCAGAGAGAACCTTCCCAGGTGACACCACTGGGTGCATTAACTCAGAGTGAGTTGCTTGATGCTTGTTCGCTTAGCAGGAAAAATGCGTACTATGAAAGCTCCACCCAGCAGAGCTTTATTCCATTTCTTTTTCCTTTTTTGCTACCCTCTTATATATATATTTTTTGGTCTTTACCCCCCACTAAAGCATAAGCACCATGGAAACAGTGACTTAAATTTTGCTCGCTATTGTATCTCTAGCTTTTAATTCAACCTGGTTAATGAAGACAAATAAACGTACCTGTTTAATGAATGAGTCTTGTAAGGTGATATAGAAAAGTAGATTGAAACAGATAAAATCATAGGATTTCACTTTGTAAGGTACCCACGTTAGCCTCTTTATTTACAGTGTGAGGCTTAGCAATCAGACCAATGGCAACAACATGTGAGGCTTAGCAATCAGACCAATGGCAACTAAACCAAACCAACTACAGTATTTGGGTATTTGCCATGGCGTCAATCCCCACTCACGCAACACCATGCGTTTCAGAGCAGAAATCCCCTCCCACAGGGTATTCACAGCTGCGATCTTTCGGAAGCATATCATCAGGCCCTTATCCCAAGGAGATGGTAGGTGGAGTTGAAATACCAATTTTTAGGGAAACAGCCCAACCTAAACCTCTTATGTCATCCAGGAAAACTACAGTCACTCTTCATCCTGCAGTATTCTGAAGTCCCTTGCCATCTGAGAGATTTTGCCTAATAGAACCCAAAATTGTCTCCTATGCCTTCCTTATACTTTCAATAGCATGAACAAAAAGAAAGCCCCAGAGAAACAGATAAAGTAAAATCAAATAAAGCGAGCAAGAAAGTAAGCAACAAAAAAGAAAATGCGATCTCAGCCTAGAGGAGATAATATTTGTCTTCCAAAGATTATCATATTTTCTTTTATATTCTTATCTTTTCACCAAAAGGAAAGGTGTGCAAAATGTAATAACAGAACTTCTTCCTTCATTTAAGAATGAAGGAACGACATCGTTTGTTGGTTTAGCAGAAACAGTTGGGCCCTCATCAATTAGCTTTATTCTTTCTAACGGAGATGAACAGAATCAGGATGGGAGAAAGACGGTCAGACCTGTGGTCATGAGATGGTGCTAAGGATTGAACTGTGTCCCTCAAAAGCATGAATTGAAATCCTAACCACTTTCATTTGAGTATAACCCTGTGTAGACAAAGAAGGACCTTTTCTCAAGAACCCATACTAAAATTTCAGACTTGTAAGCACCAGAATGGTCAGAAAACAAATTTATCTTCTTTAAAGCCACTCATTGTAGTGTGTTGTTGTTGTTTACAGAAGCACTAGAAAACTCAAGCAGAAGAAGCAAAGGTCTTTCACACAGTGTTGTTGCCCTTAATGCAGTACATGCGCATAGACCCTGTTGTTTTAAGCTGTGCAAGGAAGTTTCATGGAATATACCCACTCTACTCTAAGCTGTGCGCACAGGTATACAAGAAGCTCCTGTGCCAGTTAACGTGACATAGTTAACGCGGTGCTTTCCCCAGGAAGAAGATCAACTTAACTGATACTTTGGAAACTCCAAAAAGGTGTCAGAATTTTTCATCCCTCCATATCTCAGTTATACAATCTGTTAGTAAAAATGGAAAGTTGGTATGTATTGTGTATGAAGATAAGTTGAACCTAAATCAAACTTCACATGAAATTAGATATTTTTGTAATTTTAAAAAATGGGTAGGGAAATAAATAAGGGAAAACCCCGAGAGTGTTTCTAATTATTGCAGTTATTTATACTCTAACAAGGACAAAATATGGTTACTTTAGACAAACTCCAAATTACCCAAACTAATACAATCCAGGTAGGAAACCCACCACCCCCATATTGATATCTACTGCAATCCTGGAAGTGCTTTGTACAAAACTATTCATTTCCTCCTCCACCATCCCCACAGAAGTCAGATTTCATCCAAGTTCCTTTAGCTCCCTGCAGACGTCAACTGTCAATAAAGAATGACCGCTTTCAAGACTTCTACTGTGAATATTATTCTCTGATGCCTACAGAATTACACAGAGCTAATAAAGAAGAGTGGGAAACCTTTGAAATGTAGCTATTCAATTAAATAATTATTCATTGGCCACCTGCTATGTGTACTACACTGGATGCTCCCAAAGATTCCATGGGAAATGAGACTAAGTCTTTATTCGACAAAGACTTTACCGTAAAACAGCAGCAAAAAGGTAAGTACACGACGAATGGTAACACAAATTGGAAGACGACATGACATAACCCATAGAAAATGGAAGTCAAAGACTCAAAAGAAGACAATATTATTCCGTGTCTTTGTGAGGTGCTGTCGGAAGATGTCCTGAGGACTGGAATAGAAAGAATGGCCATTGTGAGCAAAAGGAACAACACAAGCAAAACACTAAATAAGAACAAGTAGGAATATACATTCAGAATATTAAATCACAAGATGTGTATAATGGAACAATAGAGACTAGACTGGAGACTGGCGTGCATACCAGGACAACACACTTGAACTCAATAGGCAAAACACAGCAGCAGAAAGATCTGAACAAGATTACAGTCATAATGCATCTATCCTGCAGACACTGAACCATGGCAGTAAGCAAGGTGAGCTTGCATGAGGAAGCAAGGTGGCAGGGTGGCTCATTAGGGCCAGTTACTATCCTCCAGGGAGTACGTAATAAGGGTATAGAAAAAGATGACGATGGAGGACAATGAGCAAAATAATTAAGACGCAACGGTAGACTTGCAATGGTCTAGTTGTAGGGGCACTGGAGAAAAGATGTGCCCATGAAAACTCCTGAGATATGGTGCCTCGGGAACTGTGAGGACAAAGAACTCCCCCGAACACTGTATATGCCTATGAAGGGACTTCAAAAAGTCTGTGGAAAATGGAATAAAAGATCATTGAATTTTCCACAAACTTTCTGAAACCCTCTCATGTATGTGCTGGCTTCTGGTCTTCACTATAACTAGTAAATAAATACATCGATCTTCCTGTCTTACATATGAAGACTGTGAGCCTTAGGGAAGATAAACAACTTGTACTTCAGTAAGTGACAGAACTGGTATCGAGATGGGAAATATCTCGCTTGTGTTATAACCACGAAAAGATGCAAATGATAACAATCATGATGATGACATATATTAATAAGAGAGCCATGTTTTTCATTCCAAGGGGATTGCCAGATATACAGATTTCTAATTGACATCAGACTAGCAGCTGCATGCATTTTAAAATTCGATAAACTTTATTTATTTAATTTTCTTTCATTTCTGTTACACAGTTAATGAGCAAGGTTATACAACTGATAATCTTTTGACACCAAACAGGCATCAAAATAAATTAAGGAGAAAGCAACCCAGATATAGCATTTGATCAGAAATATAAGAATCAGTTAAGTTCAAAGTCAGAGGATATTCACAGTAAAATCTTAAGAGACTACATTTCAGAATTTAGAGTTTTCTACATAGATGTAGGGCATGAAGTTTCTATTTATTTTTGTTTTGTTTTGTTTTTTGCTGTATATTTTAGATTTCCTTCATAAAATATGAGAGCTAGAGAAACAAATATGTATTTTCATGTTACCTTGAGATAGGATCTCAATAAAATCCAGTATGCGTTCAGATTTTTGTTTCTATATTTAAAAAAAGAAAAACTCCATCTTGATTTTATCACTTGCAAATGTCTTCCAATAGTGTACCAGTAGATTGCAAATGAATGAAAACTCATCATATGATGACACATCATAAATTTTAGCCTGAAACAGATGAATATGTTTACATTTTTTGTCCTTTATAGAAGGATTTTATTTCCAACACACTTACAATCTAATATTAGATCCTGGAAAGTATTTGAAAAGCCATGCTCCTTTCTCTTATTTCCTTCTGGCTTCTGTTTACACGTAGGCTTTGCATCTCTTGATTCTGATTTACTGGAAGCATTTAGCAAAGGATGTGGGATCTCTGGTGCTCCTGTGAACTGAGCTCCAACACAGAAATCATCCTCTCTAGTACGTAATTTCAAAGGCCTGAGAGCCTTCCAGGCTACAGTAGGAACATGCACTGACGCACTGGACAATGTGGGCCTGCCTAGCGGCTCTCATACTTCATTCCTCCTGCTCACTGAAAAAGGCACTGCCACCAAGTCACTGCCGAGTCCTAGTGAGCCTTTAGGACAAGGCAGAACTGCTCCCATGCGTTTGTGAGACTGTGAACCTCTTTACAAGAGAAGTCAGCCAGGCCATCTTTCTCCTGAGGAGAGGCTGGTAATTTTGAACGGGAGCCCTTTCGAATAGCCACCCAACACATAACCACGATGGCCCCGAGGCTCGCGCTCCTCCCACAGGGCATCAATGAAAACCAGTCCTTGGCAGTCTTGGAGTTGAGGCGTAGAGATTCCGGAAGGCAATCTGGCAACAAGCCTGACATTGCAGGCACTCTGAAAATAGTCCTATTATGTGTGCTATGTTTCTTCAAGGACAAAACACTGCGTTAGATGGAAATTATATAAGAGAATGAGAGAGGAGAGAAAGACAAATTATTCCTCATATGTGAATATTCCTCTAAGTTCATTGGAAATAAACATGTACATTGTTGGTAAAAGAAAAGTTCCACACACTGGCATAGTTAATTTCCAATCAAACCTATACTCTCAGCCCAATGTTTACGATTTCTTGAAGTCATACACACACACACACACACACACACACACACACACACACACAACCATATACTCGAGCATAAGCCAACCTGAATATCAGCTGAGGCACCTACCGTGTTTCTCCGAAAGTAAGCCATACCCCCAAAATAAGACCTATTTACAGTTTTGCCTCTTGCCAAAATATAAGGCATCCCCCGAAAATAAGACCTCCCTGAACATAAGGCCTCCCCAATAATAAGGCCCCTCAAAGCTACCGTAACACTGGACTCTGGACTGTAGCAGTGGGTGCTGCTGCACAGCTCACGGCCACAGTGCAGATAGAGCAGACAGGAAGTGCAAGTAAATGTACCATAGAGTAAATGTACCATAGATTGTTGTACATGGAAATAATGGTAGTAACAAGAAATTCTTGATACTGTAGGATTCACAGTTTGTCTGGTTATGCTGGTTTGTGATGACAACTACTACTGTACCATATACAGGTAATAAAAATCCTTTTGTGTTGTTCAACAATAAATGTGTACCGTATTCTTCTACATGGAAAAATAAGATATCCCTTGAAACTAAGACCTAGCGCATCCTTGGGAGGAAAAATTAATACAAGACACTGTCTTATTTTGGGGGAAACGGTATATTTACCACTTAAACTGCATTTAAAATGTGCTCAAAAACTCGGCTTATACATGAGTATATGCAGTATATAAAGTTTTAAGGAAAAAACTTCAGGAAGGTGATAGGTCCATCCTTTTACCACATGCATCTTTCACTAGCTTCACACTATGGACTTGGAAAGGCTCTCCTGATGCATGTTGAGATTCTCAAAGCCAGACCTTACTTCTTAATCACCTGCGCTCCTAAAGCATCCTGTGTGAAATCGATGATAACTCAGAAGCTCCATGCCATCTAACCAAACGAGGGATTTTACAAGTGAACATGCTTCTCTAAAACAGAAAAACACTTGGGTGTTGATTATTCTCCCAGCATAATGAGAAGGAAAGTATTTTAGATCATGTAATGAACAAGAAGGAATTAACAGAAGAAGAAGTAGAAAGGCCAATCTAACTCAGCATGTAGCATCTTTATTATGATATTTCTCTTTACATAGGTTTATGTATTGGTACAAGATGGACTCATCACATGGAGTTATTAAGATTTCTGTTCGCTGTGACAGAGAATTCTGACAGAAACCCAGAAGAATAGTTTCTGTTTGTGAAATTATTTCTAATGTCAATCAACAATCGGGAGTTAATGCTTATTGCACTATGCCCCCATAACTTGCTTGGTGAATAAATATATTAGTCTTCTGATGATTCCACCAAAAATGTGTTACATCTATGGGTAAGTAAAAAATACTACAATAATTTCATATAAACTGTTAACAAACAAAATTACCAAAGTGTGAAGCTATTGTTTCTTGACTTACTTTCCATCTCAGTTTATATATTTATCCAAGGAGTGTCCCCATCTCTCTAGTCCTTCCCCCAAAATAACTCTATGGTCTTCATTCATGTGTCAGAATGTTCATTTTGGCATCCTTGAGAGACTTAGAGCATGTTCTTCTGAAATGCTGAGTTTTGAGAACAAAAAAGAATTCTGAAGAGGTAAGATAAGGTCTTTAGGGAATGGCCAAAGATTTCCCAAAAAAGTAAATAGATGTACTGTTGTGTTGGGGGGGGGGTGTAGTGGTACTGCCTCAGTGCAACTTGGGCTTTCAATGATGTAAAAACTTCCTAAGAAACTTCCATGACAGTCCTTTGTCCTCCAAGAAAATCTATCAAGATCTGGAATCCTAATATCAGTCACAACAACTCTCTAAGCTAACCTCTTTGCCTTGAATTTAACTAGCCAAGCAAATCTGAATGGATGTTGCTTTTTTTAAAAGAATCTTTTTGGTTTTTTATGGCATCAAAACTTAAAATAAAAATATTCCTGAGGTGTCTTTTCTGTAGCAATCCATTGTTCTCAGATACATTTTAAAATAAGTTTTGTTTGGAGTAATCCTGTGCCATGTTTGAGTTCAAATCCTAGTCACAATCCTTTTTTAATTAGTCTGGTAGATATAAAGCAGGTATCTGTATACATATACCTATGTATATTTGGATAACTGATCAACAGTGGGATACCAAAGCAATAAGAATACAAATCTTAGAAGAAATACAACGAAAATGTTCCTTAAAAAGCAAGGATGGTGAGATGTCCACTGTGTTACTCAGGGTTCTCAAGATAGATAAAAATAGATTGATATAGATATAAATAGATTTATACAGCACAAAGGAATAAAACAGCTAATTAGTCCACACAGCAGTACAGATGGCTCAAATTCAACTCACTTCCATGGAACAGTTAATATACTGGAAGTCCTTCAACTCAAGAGGGGTGCTGGGCTCACGGCCAAGGAAGCAGACAGCTGAGTCTTTCCTTGGGCAATGCAGGCAGAGTCTGCCCACAAGCAGCAAACAGAGGGTGGGTCAATAATAGTCGGCAGCTCAGGAGCTTATCAAAGCAGGCCCATAGGATATAGAACTCAAACAATGCAAGACGGTGAGCTACATGCTCAAGCATGGTGAAGTGGGTCTAGAAGGAACCTCAAGCTCCAGTGACATGATTGATGGGTACGCTGTCCCACAGGTAGTATAGCTCACACGCTGAGGCAGAAAACTAGCTAAAGCAGTTGTATGCTGGCCCGAACACTAGAAAACAAGATAGAGAGGGGTGGGTCTTCCAGAGCCCTTTATCTCTTTGCCCTCCAACCAAATATGAACTTATTAATCCCACATGTTCCTATTGGCCAGGTGGACACAGTAAACCTACGTATCACATTCATTCACCTAAATTGAGCATGTCTTCAGGCAAATAGAGCCAATGGAAACAATAAGACAATGATACAAAAACCATAACAATGGTCTCAAGCATACCAAAAATCATATGAAAGGTGCAGGGCTGGGCAACCTCTCTGCTGTGAGGTTGCCATGGATCAGAGATAACTGAATGACAATAACTACATAGATACATAGAAATCATATTTCAGGGTAATGATGTTGTTCTGCTGTCCAAGCAACTGGACCTCTCAGAGCCATTCGATTCCTGTGCATTGTTACCCAGCACCTTTCTCAAGTTAATACCACTCCCCTACATACTTTTTTTTTAATTTGATTCTGACTCATAGTAAATTTATAAATCTTTACACTAGCAGACAGCCTCATCTTTCTCCTGTGGGAGAACTGGTGGATTTGAACCACCAAACTTGCAGGTAGCTCTCCAAAATTTAGTCGGACAGCACCACCAGAGCATCAATTAAAGGTGACAACACCATCCCTGTCTTCGACAGCATCCTGGTATTGAACTCAGTTTCAGTTACACTCTAGCCTCTTCAATAACAGCGCCAAACCCTGGCCTGCTCACTATTTTCTGATGCTAGTTCAATAAGGCTTTGATTTTGATTCACACAACCTGACTAGATGTCAATCAGTCTAGACTTTCTTCTGAGGGCTCTGCCACCAGGGAGACGCAGTCCTCGATGCTTCCGATGGACTCAGCCTGCATCCCTCTATTAACCCACGTTATTGTCGCCCTTAAATATGGTAATCTATTTGGGGAAATTATGTTTCTTTTTAAACACTCTTGGCCTTAATATCTGTATTACTGATTTAGAAAATTAAAAAGTTAACATTGCAGAGTTGAGCGTGTAACCAATTGAGCTACCCAGACACTCTGTTGCTGCGTGCCATCAAGTTGATTCCGGCTCAGAGGCTCCGTGCTCCGATGGGATTTCCGACAGAGACCTGGTTACTAGTGATTAATGCACTCGGCTCTTAAACGACGGTTGGCAGTGGGAACGCACTAGGCTAGTCTGTGGGGGAAAGATGTGGCAGCCTACTTCAGTAAAGATTTATAGCCTGGAAGCCCGGTGGGGCAGATCTATTTTGACTCGGAATCCACTGAGTTTGGCAACAGGTTTGGCTTTGGGTTAGGCAGGGTTTTCTTGGTTTAATTTTTATAGGAGCCGACCGCCAGGTCTTTTCTCCTGTGGAACCTCTAACATATAGCAAATGGGGAATGTCTGCACCCGCTTTTCAAATGAGGAAATACTTTCCCATTTCATACTGATCTAATGCACTTTCTCCAAAATGCAGGGAACAGGCAACGCATTCACAGTACCTTCTCAAGTTCTCAGATAAATCTGATATGTCTTTTGTTTTGCAGGTTAGTCTTGTCAGGGCAATAATCTGTGTCATTTTCGCTCTTGAAATACAATTGTGCTGACATATGGGCAGCTGACTACACTGAGTAGAGGTGAAATGAAATCAGGAAAGCAGAAGCTTTGATCTCCTGGCCTGTTGTGTGCCTGATAAATACAGCCGATAGCACTGGCTTGAAACTGTGCAGATCACTTTCCTAAGACATTAGTGCCGTTATTGAGCACACCGAACCTGCCAAAGAGCCATGGCAGATAGCTGTATTACCTCATGCGTAATCGTTTCTGAACATAAAAATGTCCTCTCATGTAAAAATCTAACATTAGATATTATGAGATGCAACTATGTCAACTTAATGGATCACTTACCATTCATACTCATGTATAAGCCGAGCTTTTCAGCACATTTATAAGGCAGTTTTTATGGTAAAATTCGTGCCTCAGCTGATATTCAGGTCGGCTGATATTCAAGTATATATGGTATCTAGGTTAATATAATTTCTGTCTGTTTAGTCTTCCCTAAAATTAAACAAGAAACTGAAGTGTTCATTGAGTAAATACAACCCTTAAATCACATGAATACATGTTTACATATTTATTTGTATCCTTATGATCTGAAGAACTATATGGCTTTACTTTTAATTCCATAATTACAAGTTGGCATTCCTTTTGCTCCTTATGAGCCATTATAAACTAACAGGTAAATACTGTCCAACAATAGTCACATATGCAAAAACACATACTTTAAGTCATATCATTTACATAAATTATAAAGTCATACTGGTTTAGGAATCTCTGAGTCAGAATTGATTCGATGGCAGTGAGTTGAGAGAAACTCCAGGTGTTTCCTGATAATGTATGCAAAAATGTGATAGACATTTTTCTGGAGTTTCCATAGCTTTCTTAGATTATTAAAAGAGCTCACTGCCTCCCAGCTGGATGCTTGCATACACACACACACTTACACACACACACAATTAAAAATATCATACTTTAACTAAGAGGGGGAAAAAAGAGAGCGAATGCAATTTGAAAGAGTAAAGCTAGATCTCTGTCTGGGTCACAAAAGGAAAATAGGGAACCTCAATGACTTGTTTCGCTTTTTTTCCAATCTTTCAGGTGCCCCAAATCACAAGCTCTTTATATTGACTGTGTGACAAACCGTCCTAAGGTAATCAGAGGAGTGGGGCATTGAAAGACACCAGTGGTTCTAGACCTGGAGTTCTGACAATCACATTTCAGACTCCTGGTCCCACCTCTGGGGCTCAGATTCCAGGGTCTGGGTAGAGTCTAGCTTCTGCATGTAAGGGGCACTTCAGATGGCCCTGCTAGAGGCACCCAACAAGACCCTTGGGAGAGCATTGCAGTACTGGTAGCCCGGGAAGATTTTCTCCTGAAATGGTTTCTGCTGTGTTATAATTTGTAAGTCAGGCACCCCGAGGCATGATTCCGTTTATTAGAATTTTTGCTTTTGTTGTTGTTTTCCCAAAGAGTGACTGACATTCTCACAAAAGCGCTAAGACTTACTTGGCAATTGCAACGTTTAGAAATTCGCAGGCGATCAAATCATAATTTCAAAGGCCACGTAACTAATTACAATTCTAAATCACAGGGGCTGCAGCAATGGGCTCGGAGGGAGCAACCCTTGAGAACAGACCTGCACAGTGAGTGGAAAGGGCTCCATCACACCTACCAGTGAAGGAGCACCTGAAACCAGATACTCACACATTTAAATTTGCAGTTGCCATAAGCTTGTTTAGGGATTTAGCATTTAGAGTTAAAAATGCTAAACCAATTTAAGAAGTCATTTTATAGCCTGGAACTGTACTTCAATTTAACAATACTTTTATCATAGCTACAAGTTTGGATTATAGTTTTTTATCCGGAAATGATGAGCCAACTAATTCATTCTCACACATTCATTAGTCCATATCTGGGGGGAAAAGAAGAGGATTTTATCCCAAAGTTTGAGATAGAAACAGACAAAATACACTTGACACCTCATTGTGATAAATGAAAAAGTCAGAAATTAAATATAAAAAGAACATTTTAATAATTATTATACCCAAACTGGTATCTTTAAAGTATACATCATTTGAAAGTAGAGTTTTGAACTATAATGTGAAGAGGGTACAATGCATTTAATTCTAAAACTTCAAAATGATATAAACTTGATCATTGCTAAAATACATTTACTCTCTGCAGGGAACAAGTAGTAAGGTCAACCGAATAATATTCCTCAAGACATAGCCATCATTATAACGGTGTCACGATTAAGTCTAAGCAATGCAATTAATTCTCTGGCATTTATGCAAGTTTTCTGTTGTGAATCCATGTGAAATCAAACATCGCATATTTATGTGCGGGATATACAGACAAACTTGTCAATCAAGGGCTGTTTCCTTAATGCAAACCAGCAGCTTAACTCTCATTTCCATTATCCTCAGACATAACCCATGCAGCACACATGACAACCAGAGGGTGTTTGTCAGGGAAAACTAAGGTGCCCATGATTAGTCTACGGTAGCCTGGCAACAAGAATGAGTGGCACACACAGCTCTCCAACAACCATGGAACAGGTAAACGCAATGAGCCAACGATAGGTGATATTGCTTTTCATGCATCACTTCTGGCTACACTTGATCAAAGTCCTCTTAAGGGGTATTTGCATAAAAAATGTAAGCATTAGCGGGGAATATGATGTAATTTGGCAGTATTACTTATATGTCACACACTTCCTAAATGTCAGACTTCAAACATCCTAGAATATCTTCTTGCTACGTTTGCCTCAGTCAAGTATTGTGATAACCAAACCCACTGCCCTTCCAGTCCACCTGACTCACCATGACCTTGTCGGGCAGAAGAGACTGTTCCCCAACTATAAAGTGTTGTGGGAGGGGACAACATCATCATGTCTCCATGAGATACTAAATATATTCATACACAATTTTCATGAGTAATATTTTTCTCAATCATCTCAAACCAATTGACTTTGATATTCGACTAAAATGACTGGCTAAGTAAAGAAAAGTATGAATACTGCTCCAAAGATTGAAAAGAGAAGGTTTCTATCCCCAAAACAGGTCAGACCAGGATGAAAACAAAGAAAGCCAATAGACCAGCCAAGCAACTGTCCAGAAGACCACGCGTCTTTAGGTCCCTGTCAGTGTTCAGGACCCTTCTAGGAAAGGTCTAAAGTTGTAATTAGGTTTAATCACTTAGCCATAATTATATCCTGTTCAGAAAACTCAAACACCTTCCACAGAAGATGGAGCTTCAACCAGATTCTTGCACCTTCACCTGTATGCCAGTAAGGTAATTGGGGGCAGCGGGGGTGGGGGTGGAGTAGGGGACAGTCTCAAAGTAAAGAACACTGACATTGTTAGTTACCATCAAGTTGATTCCAACTCATGGTGACCCTACGTGTGGAGCAAAAAGTGCCCCATGGTATTTTCAAGGTTATAAATCAAAATGCTTGATATGTTTTCATTCCTCTTATTTTTAACTGATTTTTGTTAAACTTGCAGAGAATTTATTGATGGGTCATGTCATTTATTCATTCTGTTACTATATCATGATTGATACATTTCATCTTTTCAACATTCATTTTTATAACGGATGGGGATGGATTTACTGTTGATGTTTTGTTGTGCATATGTATGTGGTACTAAGGATGGGTTTTCTATGTGTTTGTGTGTGTGTGCTAAGTATGTTTATTTTATGAATTTTCGTTTCATTTATTCTATTGCTATTGGTTTTGTGTTTATTCAGTCTTTATAATGTTCCTCCTTTTTTCTGTCTTGTTCACTAATTCTTTCATTTACAAATATCTCATCAATGAATATTCCAGGTAATGTTAAAGGATGAGACAGAAAGATGAGAAATTTCTTAGAATGTTAACCCTCTATCTCTTAGCAACTATAAATCTAAATGTGTGATGATCAATTGCCAGGTTGGCAGTTCAACCCCATTAAAACCTCTTTAAAGAACAACAGGGATCAGAGGTGGGATTCAAGTCACTTAACAGCCAGTTCACTGCCCTAATGACCATGCTAAGTGACCCCATGTGTTACATACAACCGTGCTCCACGGATTTCCAGGGCTGGGACCTTGCAAAAGGAGATTGCCATGCTTTGCTTCCAAGGAACCTCAGTGTGGATTAGAACCACAAACATTGTGTTTGGAAATGGAACACTTAGCCATTTACGCCACTCTGGGGCTAAGCCTCACTTATATTCATCTGTAAAATATTGTTCCTGATTACTACATTGTAATATTGTCCCAAAGATAAAACATAATTTTGTAAAACATTTGGCACAGTGCCTATCAAATATAAAGCATTGAATCAAATGAGCTATTATTGTTAACTGATGATTATTACTAATATTTTAATACCTATAGTGAATTTAAGGAGCTCTGGTGGCATGGCAGCTTAGGCATTGGGCTACTAATTGCAAGGTTGGTAGTTCAAACCCATTAGCCACTGTATGGGAGAATAAGGTGTCTGTTCCTGTAACAAATTACAATGCTGGAAAACCCTATGTAGAGTGGTTATGAGTAAAAATTGACTCAATGGCAGTGGGTAACAGTAAATTTGCTAAATGGAAAATCTCTATTTCAACATTACTATGGTGAGAAAATTCCTCAACATAGATAAAACTAGACAACTTGGCATGTGGCATATGTTCTAAAATTGTGTAAGCTACCAAAGGCAACAGAAAAGCAGATGAGCGCATTTTAAAAATTAAAATGTCTTTTGATTGCTCTGCATCACGCCCTGTTGCCGAGGCGCTGTCAGCCTCCGTGTCTTCCTAAACGATGGGTGTGAACAGCATAAGCAGGCATGGCAAAGTATATTTCAAATTTTGCTTTGAAAGCAATGATCCCCATACATCTTTGAAATTAAATTCTCTTAACCCCCTGCCTCTGGTCTAAATGGAAAACAAGGAAAACCTCTCCTTTAAAGTCTCATCCACAGGTAAGCTGCAGTCAAACATTGGAAATTAGATAAAGGAATTATTTTATGAGTGTGATATTTTTTCTCCACTGAATACTAACCTTCTTTCTGTCACTACTCCAAGTACTAGAATGCCACTCATAATTTTTCTTCTATTTTAATATACATATTATAAATATAATAAAAAGGCTCATGTTTCTATTAAGGTGCTTTACTTCTATATTTATCTCTTAATGCAATATCCAGGATTTCATTATGGTATAACAAATGCTTATGGGGAAAAAATGGAGTGTCTGGTTTAATTCTCTGCTTCACTGTTTATTAATTAAAGATTTCCTGTGGGGTTTCTCTTCTTTGTGGTCATTTCACTTGAGAAAGATTAAACAATTCCTATTGAAAAGTTTTTTAACTCTGTACTTATATATAGAAGGAAGATACCATTGAAATTTTATTGTAGATTTTTGTAGTAAATATAAAACAAGGGATTCATATTACTGAACTTTGGCATATATCTGTTTACATTTATAAATAATATTTTCCACAAAAACCATCACTAAATTCCCACAGTCACTATAGAGCTCATTTTATTTTTGAAGGTAAAATTAATCAGTTGTGAAAAATGCTCAAAGTAAAATTTTTTGCCAATTACATTAAAGTCTGCAACTGTATATATTATACCACATGATACATGGGTTAAAATCATGTAGGCTATTAAGAAATCATGGCATTTATTTTGGGATATATCAGTGATAAACCATAGACATATGAGTGGATTTGGAGCTCACATGTAAAGCCCTAATCTAGGAACAATTTGTTGTTATTGCACAGCCCTCCCTGATACTTGTCCTCACGAAGAGATCACCAATGATATGGGTGCTGTAGCAAAATGTGATGAAGAAATACAGCGTGCCCACATGAAATATAGCATTTGAGGGCTTAAAGGCTTATCTTAAAAATGGAATCATCTAAGTGAGGCATCAACTAAGTCCACATGGCAGAAGCACACCAGCCTGTGTGATCCTAGGATTGCAAATAATGAATGCGAATCTAGAGGAAAGAACAGCTCAGAGCTTACATTCTGAACACCCAGTTTTCAGAAGGCTATAGATGACCAATCCAGCTGGAGGGTCCCCGTGTGGATTAAGCACCTGGTGACGCACCTGACCAGAGCCGAGGGATGTGAATAGCCTTGCTGTCATACAGAGGGCTTTGTTAAATCAATGGATGGCAGATATAGTTAGGTTAACATGAAACATCTTATCATCTGATCTCCTTTTTGACCCGCTTTCAATTTGTTCTACTTTTAAATTTTCTCTCATTTCCTTTCAACTGAAGTTTTATTCTGTCTTATAATTGTTGTTGGGTTGTGTTGTTTCTTGTTTTTGTTTTGTACTTTTCTGTATATGAAACCCAGAATAAATAAATCTACAGAGACAATAACTTCATTAAAAATTACCTAGGGACTTTGCAGAGGAGGTAGAAGAGAAATGAGGTGCTAACAATGACTACGAGAAGAAATAAATTTTCTAAAATTGAGTCTGATGATAATTGCACGAATTTTCTTAATATGAATAAACGATTGAATCATATGATATGTTAATTATATGCCAATAAAACTGTTTTTTAATTTAGGGTTTGGGAATGAAAGAAATCCCAACAATATTATATTTGTATAAATCTTGCCATTTTATAAATTGACCTCACATATAATACCCCCAGGAGACAAAAGTGGTATTTACTTAAACCCTTTGAAAAAAGAGGAATAAATCATAGAAGAGATTATGTAAAATACCTACAGTATCGTTATACAGTGCCAAGTGGTATAACCAGGATATGGGTCTTGTAATCTCAGGTATACATTTCTACCATAAAGGGCAGATACCACTTGGGGTTCATGAATCACAACATGTTCATGTTTTGGGCGCCTTTGAGTCAGTTCTGACTCAGCGTTACCCTATGTACAACAAATCGAAACCCCACCTGGTCCTGCGCCATCTTCAAAATTGTTCTTATGTTTTAGCCTACTGTCCAAGCCACTGTGTCAATCCATCTCATGGATGATCTTCCTCTTTTTTTCTGCCCACCCACTTTACCCAGCACAGGGTCCTTCTGCTGATAACACGTCCAAAGCTTCCTTTAAATTCCTTTGCTGAGCAGTGCAACTCTTTCCAAAGTTGTTGTTCTTTTAACATTTTAATGTGAGCTAGGAGTAGGAAGTAATTGCAGTTGTAAGATCTAATCCCTTTCTGGGGTCTCTAAACAAATTGGGATTGCATAGATTCATAATTCTCCCATCAGCTCATGAGAAAATATATTCAATGACTGAAAAGGAATATATTCTCTCATGGAAATGCTTATTGACAGGGTTCTCTTGTTCACTGTGGTGGACACACACACACATTGAGAAGGATGATCCAAGCATATTTAGAAAGAGATACAAACACAATTGGGAGTCATCAGAATTTGAACCAAAGTACATAACTCTGAGTTAAACAAACTATCTTTCCGATGTCACAATTTTCTTCCTGCAACTATCAACATCCAATGTTAGACTGAACTCTAAGGAATTGTTCATCTGTATACTCCATCCTTCTACATTACCTGGAACAGAGTATTCACTGACTGGATATTTGTATATGAAAGAATGAATAAACAAGAGAGAAAAGAAAACAAAAAATATTTAACAAACAGAAAACCAATAGCAGTAAAGGAAATAAAAAGAAAATCCATAAAATATCCAGGAAATATATATATTTTAAGCAAAGCCATCATTAGCACCACACACACCACAAAGTATCAACACTAAATCAGTGAATTCATACCTATCCATAATTAAAATGAATGTAGAAAGATGAAACTTACCAATGAAGAGTAGCAGAATGAGAAACATGAATCAATAACTTACATGTCTCCAAGGCAAATACTTTCGACACAAAGACAAAAATCAGTTCAAAATCAAAGGAAGAAAAAACATTTACCAAGCAAATGTTAATCAAAAAAAAAAAGATAAGGTGGGACAATTCCTGATACAATTCCTTGTAAAACAGATTTTAAAGCAAAACTTTCTTAAAAGGGAAGGAACAATATTATAGTACAATCAAAGGATCTAAAAAGAGGACATAAATATCAATTCACTCAATTAAAAAAATCCCAAAATACATACACTGCACTTTGAGATGTAAACAGAAATAGACAACTCTACAATAATAGTATGAGACATAACATACTACTCCCAAGGAATGACGGAACTAATAAAAAGAAACTAAACAATGATACAGAAGATCTAAACAACATAATCAAATAACTTGACTGAATTTAAGTATACAGAACACCCCACCCATTAAAAACATATACATCCTTTTCTAGTATTCATGTCACACTCTCCAGAATAGATCATAGATTATAGATGAAAAATTAAGCCCTAATAAATTTTGAAACATCAAGTATTACAAATCATCTACGATCACAGCACTATCAACTTAGAAATCAAAAAGAGTAAAAGAAAGGGAGAAATAAAATACATGTAACTACTGGCAGAAAAAAATTAACGAATTTTTTTCTCAAAATTCTTATATCAGATGAGAGTGAAAACACAACCTACTAAAACCTTGGAAGCGCACCAAAAGCAGTGCTCAGGTGTCAATTTATGACAACAAGCATACACTTCACAAGAGAATAAGGGACCAAAAGCAACATCTTACACTTCAACAAGCGGGGAAAAAAATAAAACCAAAACCTACAGTCACCAGAGAAAGGAAAATATCAATATTGGAGCAACCATAATTGTAATAGAAAACAGTAAAACAACAGAATCAACACAACTAACTATTATCCCTTTGAAAGTATTAATGAAATTGATAAACCACAGGCACATCTAACATAGGAAAAGGTACAAATAACACAAATAAAAGAAATACGCAATTTAACAAGAGAACCAACTGAAATTAAAAAAGTCTAATAGCACAATGCTTTGGGGACCTGCACACAAATAAACTTGAAAACCTAGGAAAAAATGGGAAATATTCTAAACATAGTTTACCTATCCAAACTAACATAGAATGGATCATTAAAAAAAAAATCCTAACAAAAAAGTAACTGCCCCAAAGGTTTCACAGGCAAAATATACCAAACACTAAGAGCAGACACCAATTCTATTCAATCTATTGCAAACATTATAAAAAGATACAGTACTCCCCAATTAATTCTATGAGGATAACCCCAAAAACAAAGCCAAGCAAAGATTCAAATTAAAAAGTAGAAAGACTAAGATCCATAAATTCTGAAGTAAATCTTAATAGAATCCAACAACATATCAAAATTTTTTAAAAGTTATTATGACCATATCAGATCTATACTGGGTATTTCAAGAACAGTTCCTTATTGAAAAAAATCAACATACGCCAACATAATTTTTAAAATGAGAAAAAAAAGCTATATTTTCTTATAAACTGATTCAGAAAGTCATTTCACATAACCCAAAATCCACTGCTGATAAAATCACCCAGAAGAAATATAAAGAAAAATCCTCAACATAATTTAGGACATAAGAACCTGAATTTAGATCCAATCTCAAGTTCAGATTGGATCGAACACTAACGAGCAAAGACGAGTTGTGGCACAACATCAAGAACAAAACACGCGAAGAAAGCAATACGTCATATAAAAGCCAAGAGAAACTAAAAGATCAATTTAGATGTGGGAAGAGAAGCTGAAACTTGCTATTGAAAACAGAGAGCCAAAGAACTGGGAGAAAAAGTATCAAACAAAAAATTTCGAAGGGCACCTTGAGAAGACAAAATAAATACTATAAACTGTAAAGACCAAAAGTTAGAAAAACCAAAATCCAAGAATGTTTTCAGCATTTCTCAAGCTGAGTGAACTGAAGAGATATTTTAAGACTCGGGTTGCAACCTTGCAGGATTCTATAGGCAAAACAATAAATACTACAGAATAGCTGCTGTACAGGAATTATGGCATGGGCTAAGAATATTAAAAGTACAATTACAGTGAAGTAAAAATACTTGCTACAACGGTGTTATCCATCTTCTTGGTAGATTTTATTTATATGACTGGGTAGGACCATGAAAGTAAGGTTTAGAAGACTCTACGGTTGATTTGATTAATTTTGCTGCCACTCTGGGTATATATGAGCCAACTCAGAAGCCAGACATGAGTACCATGACCATCAAGAAGACAAAAGCCACTAACAAGAAGCGGGGTTGGCAGTTGAGGCCACAGCACCCACACCAGAAGAAAGGGCAGAGAAGCCTATTCGAGACTGTGAGATGGAGTAGTGGGCTGAACAAAGTAAAGCTGAGTGATTCAGGCATGAGATTGGCTTGTAAAGTAGGGTATCTTTTGAGAATTTGCCACCACTAACAGAGTGTTGCACACTACTGAGCAGGGCAGACAGAGGTCAATGTGTCACAAGGTTGGGGAGACTAAAGGCCTGATGCTGGGCTTGCCAGCATCGGTGAGAACAGGTGCTGCTGCACCCTAAAATAACAAAAACTGTGTCCCTCAAGATTTCTGATCTTGAGTTGTGACCTTTTGGTGTCCCTAATAAATCCCTCCACCCCTTGCCTTTCCATTTTGTGTACTCTGGTGGCTTGTGTATCACTGTGATGCTAGAAGCAATGTCACCTGTTATTTCAAATATCAACAGAGTCATCCAAAATGAACAGGTTTCGGCAGAACATGCAGATTAAGAACAAAACTATGAAGAAAGAATTAGCTGTCCACTTCAGAGAGATTAGCCAATGAAAACATTATAAATGGCCAATCGTTGTCACTTAGACGGGGAGGTGGGTGGTGGGGGTGGAAGGAAAATAAAAAAGATCAATGCAGACATGGGCACTCTGAAATTTGTTCATGATCATAGAGCAGCAAAGAAAATGGAAGAAATGACGAAAAGAGCTAAACAGAAATTTTCAAAGGGTGGCTTGAAAAGACAAAGTATTACACTGAAATGTATGAAGATGTGGAGTAAGAAAACCAAAACGGACAAGCATGCTGAGCAGATGTCAAGTTGAAAGAACGGAAGAGAAAATTAAAGTCTCAGACTGAACACTGAATGATTCTATGGGAAAATGTTGAATGACGCAGGAAAGGATTAGAAAGAAGAAATAATGGGATTGCAATCAATGTCATGAAACAAAATATGTAGGAATAGATAAATAATGTGTGGTCTAATGTATCTGCAAATTTTGACACCAACTACAATAAAAAGTGGAAGGGAGAGTAAATGTCTGCAGGAGAGAAATTTCCAGTCGTCTTTATTAGTAACCTCACCAAGAAGGCCGAGTTGAAACATTTTTGCAATGACAAAAATTCACATGCAAATATTGTTTGCTGCTTCTTTCTCTGGAGAATTTACTGTTTTCATATCTTGGGTCACCTTAATGTTCCTTGACACCACAATGTTATAAATATCATGTTTTTATTCCTATTAGCATACGCTCCCACTCACTAAAACTGGAAAACCTTCAATAGGTAAGGCCTAGAATCACAAAGAGTGACAAATGTATGCAACAGATGTCTGCAAGTTAGACTAAAGAATTTCACGAGAAGGCCCTGGGGGAGAGAAATGAAATTAAAAGTATCTTATTGCTACATAAATCTTCACCTCATCTGACCCCATATTTTTATAAAAATAGATAAAATAAATATACTAGGTTCACTTTTTAAACAATGAAGCAAAGCATTAACCTAAGTAGAATGGTGCTGCAAACTCATTCACTGCCATCAAGGCAATTTTGACTCAATAGTGACCCTCTAGGACAAAGTTTATCTGTCCCTGTGGGTTGCCAAATCTGTAAAGTTTACAGGAGTAGAAAGCCTCATCTTCAACCATTCGTGCTGGTTTTGAACTCCTGATCTTGTGACAAGTAGCATAACTCATTATGCCACCAAGGTTTCTAGTGCTACAAAAGATGTCTCTAAATTTCTGAAAACAAAACAGGTCATGTTGATGGCTAAGGTGCAACAAATCCAAGCCATGGTGATTTCCATTGCCTCATATGCCTGAGAAAATGTAACAAAAATGAGAAAAGAAAAGAAAACAGAGAATTGACAAATTTGAATTGTGTTTAAGCATACTGAATATAGCACAGTCTGCCAAAAGAACAGAGAATTCTGTCTAGGAGAAAGTACAGTCTTCTCCTCTACAGAATCGCCTAAGCAATGAATCAAGCCTCCAGACTCGGGGGTTGCCATGCTCTCTGAAGTTTCCACCCTGGGCTCCAGTTCCACCTTCCAGGCCTGTTGATTTTGGCAGCACCATTCCTGTCGTCTGGTTTGAGGGGCATTCCTACCCCCTCAGCACCAGCAGGCCTTGAGCTTTTACCTATTGGGCCTGGAAAGTGTCTCATCCTCTCAACTTTGGGAAGCAGATCCAGCTCCATTCCCCGTGGAACTCAGAGTGGCAGCTCCACATTCTGGAACCAAACTGGACAAGATCTGACTCTGAAGCCTCGGAGCACATGACCTCAGCTTTGAGATCCCGAAGGGCATTGTTCTACCCTTTGAGACTCCAGAGGTGGTGGTTCCACCATTTGGGATCAGACCTCTGCTGCCTAGATTCCTTAGCTCTCCAGTTTCTACGTCATAGTCCATAGGCCTCTCAGCCCATCACTGGCAATGTTCGCCTGCATGAGAAATATTAAAGTTCTTTAGCTCTACTGATACATGTCAAAGGCCCATCACTCTGGCATTAAGTCACAGCTTCTCTCAGTTCTCCTGCCCCTGGGTTCACCTCCCACACTGTTTTCTGCTGCTGTTTCTCACCAGCTGCATCACCTCCAAAATTACAGATTTCCTTATATCCTTGTGAGTCCTCATCAGAATTTCCTTTAACATCCATTATTCTGCCAACAACCTTGTGAAAGCAATCGAGGCTTCTACTACTACATGCCTTAAAATCTTTCCAGTCTCCACCTATTATGCAATTCCAAAACTGTTTCTACACTGTAGGTATACGTTAGACCAGAACTTGACTGTTCTGGTACCCAATTGTGTCTTAGTGATAAAGTGCTGCTATCAGAAATATAACAAGTGAATGGCTTTAACAAGCAAATTAATTCTGTTACAATTGAGTAGGCTAGCACAGGAGGCAGCAAACTTTGGAGATGGAAGAGCCAATCCTGTCCCTCAGAACATTTTAAAAATTGTTCAAGAGCCATAAATATATTTTTTATAAACAAACTAAATCACCATTATCTGAATTTTATCCTTTAAATTTTTTATAAAGGAAACAATGACAGTTTTATTTTCATGTTCAATTTTCAGAGTCTCACATACAAATAGAGTGATCCACATATGGCTGGAGAGCTGCGGTTTCTCAATCCCTGGGCTAGAGGTATAAATTCAGGATGCTGCTTGTAAGGGAAAGATTTTGTTTGTCGGTTCTGAAGGAAAGCCTTTATCTCCTTCAATATTTGCGGGCCTGTATTGTTTTGAGATCACCATGTGTTTTGCCATCAATCTTCCCCTGCGTGAAGGAGATTCTCAGCATAGACATTCCAGATCCAAAAGGTTTGTCCTGGTCCAGGCTCTTCTTGCTTGGGTGCAATCAGGTCCCTCTTCTGCTTCTAAAAGGCAATGCAGGCCACACCCTAGTGAAACTCCTCTTAGAGCAGGGCTTGACCGGAGTAAGGGTAGTGATGAAAGTAGGAGTGATGCATCCCACTCTTATCCTGGAGGCTACGTGGTATAGAGGGTTGCCTGTTGGGCTGCTAACCACAAGGTCAGGAATTTCAAACCACCGGCTACTCCACGGGAGAAAGGTGAGGCTTTCTACTTCTGCACAAAGTTAAAGTCTCAGAAACTCAGGATACTTCTACTCTGTTCTGTAGGATCTCTATGAATTGACATTGACTCTATGGCAGTGAGTATTTTGATTTTTTTGCTTTGGTTTGATATCTGTTTGTTGAATCCTGCCTCATTAATCACAGGCAGAGGTTAAGGTTTACATCACAAAATGCAGGATAATCATGACATCAACATGTATTTGGGGGAAATACAAGTCAATACATGGCATTAGATAAAATAGAGGGGCAGTAAAAAAGAGACCCTCAACTGGAGGAATTGGTACAGTGAATGCAATAATGAGCCCAAATATACCTCCTCTTGTGAGATGGCACAGACCCAGGTCATCATGCCTATGAGTTCTAGATAGCACTCTGATGACAACTGGTAAAACTGAGGGGGACCATGATGCCCTAAGTGTATGAAGGGTGTTATAGTTAGGATTATTGTGCTGAATAGGCCAATAGGAACATGTGGGTGGGGTTTACTCTGGTCGCAGATTGATTGGAGGCAATGAGATAAATGGCTAACCCTAACCCTCTTTCTTCCTCCCTGGTGATCAGACCAACATGTTGCTGCTTGAGCTAGTTCTTTGCCTCAACCATGTGCTGCAGTACTATAGGCCAAGCCACCCATGGATTGTGTCCCTAGAGTTTGAGATTCCTCCCTGACCTGCTTTGCAATTTGCTGACACATACATTACTTGAGCTTGAAGCTGGTGGATCTTGTTGCCTTGTATCAATGCATCATCACTTAAATTCAAGATCCCATGGGGCCTATCTCACTAAGTTCCTGTGCTACTGACTGTTGCTGATCCACCCTGCTGTCTGCTGCCTTCGGGCAGACTTTGTCTTGCCTGACAGAAGACTCCACTCTCTGCTTCCTTGACCTTGGACCAGCAGCCTACTTGAGCGGAACTGAACCCTCTGTACTGCTGTGTGGACTAATTAGCTATTATATTCTTTCTGGCTGTATAAATATATATGTATATATGTGAAATCATAAGTGTCCTGTTTTTGTTTCTCTGGACAACCCTGCCTAACACACAGGGTAAATCAATCATTCACACCAATTTTATAGCCTTTTCTTCCACACTGAGGCTTACATATATCTACAAATCATACCATTAAAAGCCAATATAATTCCAGATCAGCTTACCCTCAGTGACTATTGCTTCGATTTGAGCAAAATTTTGGGAAAGGTGGGGAGGGGAATCCTGTCTAGTGGAGGGAAAAAAGATGCATATCAAATTTTGACTAAAAAAAGGTTAACTTCTGAAAGCATGGTTATAAAATGAGGGTGTATAGAATTCAAAGAAACAAGTGCTAAGGAAGAGTTGGTAAAGCATTTAAAGAAGAAGGCAAAGTATTTATCAAACTAGTCTTTTTAAGTAAAACCCTTTATCGCCACTAATATTGGTCTCATCTTTATAACTCTCATAAGTCCGAGATATATAATAAAATTAGGAAATTAAAAGTAATACAAAATATGAAGTTCACTTGACATGAATAATACAGTGTTTGGCATAAGTATTAAAGGAAAATAAATCAAATAAAGTAAAAATTTTTAAATCTCTAATTCTAGTGTCACTTTTATATTATTATTTTTGATAACTGCATGTCTACTTTGAAAGTGTTTGAAAGTTATTGCATTTTATTTCTGCCAAACGACTTTTTAGTTGTTTGAATTCTATGCCTTTTCAAAAAGCCATCACAGATGACTGGATTCTTTATATTGTTGAATTGTTCTATATTGTAGAAGAGAGATTCTTTGATAGCATTTCTACTCAGACCTAACTTAGAAAGGCAGCAGAGAAAAAAAAAGTACACATATCAATGTACAAGTCTATAATCAGAATATTCCACTTCAATATCTATTTGTCTCAAAAACCCAGTTTAGAAAGAATAGTTTAAAATGACCCCTTAAGAACTCAAAAGACTTCTATTTGACTGGTCTTTAAAGCTCTTTTCCAATTAACATCTTACAGAAGATTTATTCTCTGGCAATGTTTAATTCTTTTGTTCAATATTCTCTCTAGCAGTCAAGCGAAGCCATCTAGGTTGGCTTCACTCACAGAGATTTAGCCATAGGACTGCGTGCAAGAGCTAATGTCTCATCAAATTATTCTCAACTGGACACTTTTTAGGCAGTGTCTATCTGCCACACGGATTGTCTAAATATGGCAGCCATATGGTGATGTAGAAAGAACGTGAGATTGTACCTCAGGAAATCAGACATCTTTTTCAGAAGCGTAGTCAGGCTGGAGTAAGACATCTCTTAGTTCCCTTCCAGTTCTAATAGTCTATGACATTGTTGTGCTACCAATAAATGTAAAAACTTTACTATAAAACTCAGTTTGCTATGCCCTTCATGTAAGATCATACAAGAACCTATGTGATATGATTAGGGTGCTACGATTAGTCTATAAGCCTGAAAAATTTATTTCATCTTGTCAGAAAAAAACCCCACATATATACTAGCTCCTTAGTGCAGGGGCAGTGAATTTTTTAAGGCCATGAACTCTATTGCAGTTAGTTTGGTTGTTTTGTGCTAGCCAAAGTCTTTGACTTCCACCAAACAATGTTGTCACACATGGGTCTGGTAAAAAGATAAAATTCACTGTAAGTAATCTGGCTAGACCAGAACATGAATACTGGTACAGATCAGAGCTTGCAACACAGGGAATACAAAACAGATAAACCCCTTAGGACCAATAAGGGGGAAAATGAGACTAGGAGGGTCAGGGTAGGTGAGGATAAGGGGGAACTGATCACAATGATCGACCGATGGCCCCCCTCCCAGAGGGACAGGCAGCAGAAAAGTGGGTGAAAGGAGACAGCAGTTGGTGTAAGACATGAAAAAAATGAATAATTTATAAATTATCAAGGGGACCTGGGTTAGGGGAGTGGGGAAGGTAGGAGGAAAAGTGAGGAGTTGATGCCAGGGGCTCAGGTAGAAAGAAAATGTTTTGAAAAAGGTGATGACAACATATGTACAGATGTGTTTGACACAATGGATAGATGTATGGATTGTGATAAGAGCTGTTAACCCCCAATAAAATACAATTTTAAAAAAGTTAATGTCATGGTGCCTTATTTGATATGAGGTCTTGAGACGATGCTCTAATAAATAAATAAATAATTCACTGTAAGTAATTTTGAACAGGATTCCCATCATGCTGTGTATATAATGAGCCCTATGAGAACCAGGAAGAGGATCTCATGACCAGCATGTGCCGGGAGAGGAATGCTTCCTCTGGACCTGAGATTCCCGTGCAGGGAGCCTCCTGGATCCAGAAGACAGCTATACCATCAGAGGAGCAGCAGCAGAACCAGGAGCCGGAGGACAGACAGAGTGACAGACTTCCCAAGCCAGGGAGCAAATAAGGCTGAGTGCTTTTGTGCAGGAAGCTGGCCTGTGGAGTGTGGTGCCTTTGGGCACTTAATTCAGCAAGTTAGCTTGCTGACGCACATAAATAGAGCTGAGTTTCTGTGGGCTGAGGTTTACTGCAATGGGGTGCATCTGGGTACTTCACGGAACTGGGTTTGCTGACCCTTGGAGCTTAAGCTGAATGCCTTCCGCTTGAGGCTTACAGCAGTAAGGTTGCCCTTTGGGCATTTATTAGCAGTTTTGTAACATGTCCCAATAAACAACTCACCTTGAGTATTTCTCATTAACTTCCTTAATAAACCCTTTAATCATAAATTTTGTCTATGAGTTCTGTGTACCCATGACAATGGATATTAGAACCCAGAGAAGTATAATAGAGAACATTAATTAAGACAGCGCACATAGGAATAGTTATAGCTAATAAAGCTTGAGACAGATCAAGGCTAATGGAAGTTTTGGTAAAAGAAATGGGAAGCTACAACAGATCGAGCTATAAAAATGGACTGTTAAATCAGATTCTAATCATCAGGTAATGTTACTAAAACAAGTTAAAACTGATCCGTCCATATGTCATAATGCATACTTAAATGAGCACAGTGATTAAGCAGTCAGCTGATAGAAAAGTTGCAAGGTCAGCCCATTCAACATTCCATAAAAGAAAACCTGGAAAATATGCTTCAAGAAGACTACAATCTAGATAACCCTCCTCCACAATTCTGCTCAATCACAAAATGGATCCCCAGGACTCAAAAACCAACTGACGCCACACAGCAGCAGCGATCTGAACTTCAGCCAGGCATTGAGTTCCTCAATATGTCCTAAAGATCTAGTTATGCCTGCCAAAATCAATCTTCTCCCAATTCTTTATCTGACAAATTCTTCCTCATCTTAAGGACTTCACATAAAAACCAGTTTCTCTCTGAGCTTTGTGCAACCCGCGTAATAAAATTTACTGACCCTATTATTTTATAGAAAGAACCCTGGTGGAGCTGTCAGTGAACTGCTAACCACAGGCTATTGGATCAAAGATGAGGGTGTCTGTTCCACAAAAGAAGTACAGCCTCAGAAGCCCTATACAGGGTCATGTTAATCAGAATGGACACAGGAGCAATAGGTTTGGATTTGTCTCTTTGTTTGTTTACTATGTTCCTTGTAGTCTTATATAATCATCTAAATCCCTTCCACATGTTAGCATCCAGCATACTATATTGAAACTGCTTGTTTGTTTAGCTCTATCCCCTACCAGAAAGTAACTCGAAGAATAAATTACGGAGTTGGCAATTTTTTTCACGGAGATACCCCATCAGGAGAGAGATTTAGAAAAAAGAAAGCAGAATCCTTCATGCTCAGTTGTGTCCTGGTCCCTAGCACTGTGAGTACCTGCTAGCAGTGGATTACATGTGTTCATCTTTATAAAAAGGTAAAAGGACCTGTGTCCCAATAAACATAGATAAGGATTATGATACTGAATAGAAAAGACCAAGATCTCGCTGCTGGGGCTAGGACAGACCAGACCACAACAGAGAAATGCACTTCTGATGTCAGGGTAAAACTTCAAAGTTAAAAACTTCAACTATACACAACTGCAGTTTTACTAAACTACCAATATAGGGATCCTTTAAAATTCCCTAGTTTGTAGAAAAGAATAATTTCCCAAATGGGACAGTGATAATCCTCCAGTTGTGGGTTAAAGTGACAGGGCAACTGTAGAAGATTGTTTACCCAGTTTCCTTGTCAAGGACTTGCAGAAGTTACTGTTAAAGCCGTACCCCTGCACCGTCACTCCCCCCAAAAAGAGAGAAAATATGAATACATTGTCTATGTATTAAAATGTGTTTTGTGTATGATGTCCAAAATAAAATAATGAAGTTGTTTTATCTTCTTGCTATTGCTGAACTATCGCAGAGCTGCAGAAACGGGGGAGTGGGGATCTGATGGCTACTCACAAAGGTCACGAACACAGCAGTCCTACTCTGCACACGTGGGACCACCAAGAATCGGACCGACTGGGAGGCAAGTAATGATGGGAGAGGTACACTCCTAAAATCACAATGGGCCAATTAACACGTCCTCATTTACTCTGTAATTTGTCCATTTTCTGCTAATGGTAACTAGCAGTCAATAAAACAGGACTCAACGCTGCTTCCTGAACCCATCCTGGCTCTGTCATAACATAAAAGTCGGCCATAGCTCTTCCAGAGGAGCATGACTGACAAGGTGGCACAACAATTGATCCAAGAACACTCCAGCCCAAATCTGAACAATTGTAGTATTAAATTAAAATGGCGATGGGGGGGTGGGGGGGTGGTGAAGGACCAGCCCCCACCGCTAACCGTGGGCTCAGTAATACTACTTCTGGGTTCAGTAATGCACAATTGTACGGTTGAGATAGATGAGCATTTTATTAAAGTCATCGAGAGCATGAGAAATAAAAGAGATATTACAATAATGCAGTCAGACACATTACATACCATTGCTCACCTCAGCCCAGCTTGGTGGTCCACGTGGAGAGAGGGGGAAGGGAAAGAGGGCAAGGGAACAAGGGAGAGGGGGAAGAGAAGGGAGTGACCAGGGAGTGAGCAGCAAGGAGCTCAGAGAGTCAGAGAGCTCTCTCTCGCTGACCCATGCCTACATATCCTTTGGGGGCATGCCAGCCCACTAATTACAGGTAGAGACATACGTCACAGGGAGGGGCTGCAGTATAGGTTACACAGCAATGAGGAGGTGGTCTAGGGGATGGTCTCTGGGTCTCCATAGGAACCATTATCAGTAGGGTGAAAACTCCACCTACAGGAACTTGTCCATTGTCCCCAGAGGCAGGGAGCAGGCCCACCCCTGTGGAGGGATGAGACAGCAGTCTGGCAACTGATTGCCCTCAGTGGAGGGAATGCCTGCGCATCTGACCTCCCCCTACAAACAATGATGGGGCTCCCTTGGCTATTGCCATAGTTAACTTTGTTGCTTTTCCTTCTGCTGATGACAACGATGAACATGTTCTAAAACTCCTCACATATTCTGTCCGAAAACTAAAAACAAAAATCAAAGAACGCACTGCCGTTGAGTCAATTCTGACTCCGAGCAACGCTGTAGGACAGGGAAGAACCACCCCTGTGGGTTTCTGAGACAGACTGTCACTCTTTCCAAGAGCAGAGCACCTCTTTCTCCTTCACACTAGGTCCTGGAGGATATTCAGGACCATGCCAGTCGCTGTGGCCCTTGGTTGCATGACTGGCTGCAGACGATGAGCACGACCCAGAATGTCACCTCTGGGAAACCTGCTCCGACCATGTCGCCTTGCTGTCGATGATGAATGGACATCATAAGGAAAAGTTATTGAGGTGTGAATGAAGATCATAACTGAATTCTTTCCTGCAGTGATAAGGGCAGAAGCCGGCTTACTTTTCAAGGAACTATACTATATAGTGCTGTAAATCACGTCTGCTCCCCCTGGTCCATATTTTATTATTATGCCTTAGAAAAACATGCAGTGTACTCTGACATCTTACTATCACAATATTCACTGCAGGGTAAAGTCTGGTATTAGGCCAGTTGATTTTGGCCTCTCTCCAAGATAATTTAATTAAGAATATCTACAGTACCTTGTTATAAGATCATCTTACCTACAAATTGATCCCAATGAAAATGCTAAAGCTCCCAAAGACCGTGTCAAAACAACAGCTACACACGTTTCAGCTTCTTCTGCTTGCGCTTCTTCTCCATCTTTTTTCTTCTTCCTCTTTCTCCTTCTTCCTTCCTCTTCCAGTAACGAGTTATACATACAATCTTAAAGTAACAAATACATTTACGGAAAGCATCCCTTTCCAGCAGATACAAATTATCAGGATGACGAAATATGGGGCAATTCATAACTTTTTTCTTTTTCCCCTATTGGCCCCTTTACAGAAAGCAGAGTATGTTTTGCATATGAAATAAGAACTGAACAATATATTTATAATTTTCAATATGCTTGTAAAAATATAAGAATGTATATTTAATAACAGTAAGAATCCCAACACTGGTATTAATCTTTAATTCCCAAGATCACTTTGTTCTTAAAAATGACAATAATTATCAAAGTACTACTAGTTCAAATTATGAAAATATAACTAGGTTAAAAGTTTTTATTTATCATCAATTGAACATTCCTAACAATACAAATATATGAGTTATATGCTTGTAGTTTTACAAATTAAAAAATCCAGAGGGTTAATCTTAATAGATTTTCTTGAAGGAGACAGGTTGATCATGAAGGCTTATTATAAGGAAGTTTTAAGAAAAATGCAAACTACATTTGTGGTAGTTACATAATTTCAGGGCAACTTGAAAAATAAGTGCAGGGGTGGAGTTTAGCCTGTCAATCAGCTCACAGCCTGATGATGCCTCCTTGTGGGTGTGGCCTTCTCATGAGGATTCTGGAAATTTCTTCCCTCTCTCTCAGCCTCCTTCTTCCTGTTGGCAAGCCATGCGGAAAATTGCTGAGACTTGCAAGGAGCCCTTCTCTCTGTTTCCATCTTCCTGTTGAAGAGCCACACTGGAAGAGATGAAGAAGCCACGTGGAGACCCACGCCAGTGCTGAGATGCTTCTACTGCCCCTGGCCTGTGATCATCCTGCACTCAGCATCATTGCAAGTGGTTAGGTAAGTCTAATGAGGAATCTATGGACTAGTATTGGACATATGGGCTAATATCAGACTTATGAACTTAATCTGGACTGGGCTGGGCTGTTTTCTCAATACACAACTGTTCCTTGATATAAAACTCTCTCTTACACACATATGAGTGTCTCTGGATGTGTTTCTCTTGTCAATCCAGCATAACTCAAAATTGATTTTTTTTTAAAAAAGGCCAAGTAAGTTACATCAAAAAATCTAGCTGGAAGCAACAAAGTCCACATGGAAGAAGCACACCAGCCTGTGTGATCGTGAGTTGTCCATGGAATCAGGTATCAGGCATCAAAGACCCAGAACAAAAAACCCTATCAATGGAAATGTGGGGGAGTGCAAAGTAGAGACCCAAAGCCCATCTGCAGTAGACAATTGAACATCCCCTTACAGAAAGGTCACAAAGAAGAAATGAGCCAGTCAGGGTGTAGTATAGCACCAATGAAACTTACAACTTCCCTCTAGTTCTTTAATGCTTCCTCCCCCCACTATCATGACCCCAATTCTACCTTATAAATCCAGCCAGACCAGAGCATGTACACACGTACAGCTAAGAGCTGGAAACACAGGGAATCCAGGACAGATAACCCCCTCAGGACCAATAATGAGAGTAGCAATACCAGGAGGGGAAGGGGAAGATAGGGGGAGTAAGGAGCAACCAATCACAATGATCTACATATAACCCCTTCCCAGGGGGGCAGACAACACAAAAGTGCGTGAAGGGAGACATCAGTCAGTGTAAGACATGACAAAATAATAATAATTTATAAATTATCAAGGGTTCATAAGGGAGGGAGGGGGGGAATGAGGAACTGATACCAAGGGCTCAAGTAGAAAGAAATATTTTGAAAATGACGGCAGCATATGTACAAATGTGCTTGACACAATGGATGAGTGGATGGATTGTGCTAAGAGCTGTACGAGCCCCCAATTTAAAAAAAAAAAGTTACATCAAAGAACTCCCCCCTCCCCCCCTTCATCATGACAAAGCATCTGCTCATTCTTTGAAAGCAAACAAAGGCTGTCCTATGAGAATTCCATTGGGAAACCTTACCTCCATCCACACTACTATCCTGGCTTTTCCTTTCAGACTTCCCTTAGTTTCCCAAAGTCAAACAACATTGACTAGGAACATGATTTGAATACCTCACAGATGCCTAGATGCTTTTTGTTGTGGTGTTAATGAAACCACTTTAGAGTGGAGAAAACACCACCTTCTGAGGTAGATAAACCTTAGATGTCAGCGTTAGAAAGGCCAGACAGATCCAGGACAAGGGGAGAAGTGGGAATAAAGGAAGGAATTCCCAGTACAGAGGGTAGAGGTAAGGCATTCCCAACTTAGGATGAGGGAGGAAATAAAAGACCTGAAGTAAGATGGGCAGAATATGCACCGTGCTCTCCAAAATGACTGAATTGACCTTGGAGTGGTGGGAATAACCTGCCAGGGCTAGGAAGAGCCTGAACTTTGGGTGCACACATACCATCAATAAAGGGGAGGTCCTCTTCAAAAGCTAGTCGATAATAGAAGGTCTGTCATTCAAAAAAAAAAAACCCAGAAAGTCACTGTTATTGAGTCAATGACAACTCATAAGGACCCTACAGGACAAGGTAGAACTGCCCATGAGTTTCTGAACCTGTAACTATTTACAAGAACAGTATCAAAACTTGAATCCATCGAGCATGGCTCTTAGGGTAGCTGAGAGGCCTGTCTGTACAACCGTGTAGGGGAAATTCTTACATAAACTTGTTAGGGTCAGCTAGCGGTCTAGTGGACTCATCTCAAATTGCCTCACATGATCCATTCCATCAGAAGTCCAACTGCCTTATCCCATCACTGCCTCATATGATGACGCGCAAAAGCCGTGGATTATGAGACCAATCAATGGGATGGAATAAGGACCCTTCAGGATAAGGGGCAAGAATCAGGGCAGGATAGAACTGAGGTGAGCCAATGGGATTCTACGACCCGACTCCTATAAAATCCAAGGTCGTAGTCATCCTTAAATTGGGAGTCAGCCCACTTTTTGATCAAAGCACACTTTGCTCCTTCCATCTTGCTCTGTCCACTTACTGTCCTGTTGCACGGTCTTGTCTTGATGTCCCTGTGTGGCCCCATCGGTTGTGGCGTCAAACCACATGGGAGAAACCGGCTAGTTGCTCAGAGGAAGAAAAGCCCTGTGACATCAGCTTTGACATTAGCTTTCAGTCTATAACGAAACCCTTCCTCCTTTCAAACCTGTTTGCTATCTCTTGTCTGCATTCCTTCTTGAGAGTATAACAAGAACCAAGGGATGAGGGACTGAAGCTTCCAATGCCTCCTGATAACAGCTAAAAAAACAAAACAAACAGGAACTGTGGATACCTTGGCAACATTTTGATATTCTTGTTCAATAAAGATTTCTACGTTTTTATAATGGCACTTTTTTACTTTGGGCTGCCAGAAGAATGAACAAATATGTCTTAGAATTTCAGCTAGAATATTCCTTAGAAGAAATGATGATGAGACTTTGCCTCAGGTATTTTGGACATGTTAACAGGTGAGCCTGGTTCAGGAGACAGACATCATGCTTGGTAGGTGTTCAGGGAATAAGAGGAAAACCTTTGATGAGCCCATTGTCACAGTGGCTGCAACAATGGGCTCAAACATTCCAGCAAGATCAGGGCTGTAGTATGGATGTGGGTAAGATTTCCAATGAGATTCTCATAGGACAAGCCTGGCTCCTCTCAAGAATGATTACACAGTGTGGATAGTATCACTATGAGTTAGAACTGACTTAATGGGCTTGAAAGATCAGAGTCACCTCTAAAGACCTATTTGCCTTCTCTGAGTTTAGGATAGTTGGATTGCTCTGTCCTGCAAGCATTTGGATGTACCCAACTAGGAGGTAGAGAGTGCCTGTTTCTGGAACAGAAGGGCTGCTCCCCTGATTCCCTGAACTGCTCTCCTAATTCCCTGAACTGCTCTCCTGATTCCCTGAACTTCAAACAGGACGGGATTGCCTCCAGCAGGGCAGGAGCTAAGAGTTTGGTTCAACTGGCAATTCTGCAGGTTAAATTGTAAAACAGGATTTTCATATCCACATCCAAAAGAACATGCGGCTGGCTAACAGCATTCTTATGCATGCAAAGAAAGAAATAGGGAATTCTCTAACCTTGGGTGGTAAATTGCCTTTTTCTGGTACATAGAGTACAGCCACTGTGCTCTCGCTCGCACTCTCTCTTTTTCCCTCACACTTTTTGAAAGACACTGTACTTCAACTGTATGTTTAAATGACAATTACTCCTTTATAAAAGATTCCCCCAGTCACAACCTCCTTGAGTAGAACTGTAATAAGAAAATTAAAATTAAAAAAACAATTTTAACATAATGATCCCACCAAGTGCTGTGTTTGCTTACTGTGTCTCTGTTGATAGTCATTTTTTTGCCTGAGGCACATGTATTTTAACTCTGCATGGGAAATGAAATAAATATATTAGTTATTTCTTATCTAATGGCATTTTACTGCAGGGCTTCTTAAAAAAACAAAAACAAATATAGATCAAAAGCCTTACTGAAAACAAAAAATGTGACATAACTTGAACAAAAAAAAACTGTTTTCGTCAATCAACTAGCAGTAGTGTAGCATGAACATGTACTTTATACCAATGACTAGCCTTCTGCTCTCTAGACCAACAAGAGAAGGACACCAGTAAGTTAGATGCATTTCCTGGGTGGCAGAAATGGCTAAGTGCTGTGCTACTAAAGCCAAGCTGGTAGGGCTAATTCACCTAGAGCAGCGGTTCGCAACCTGTGGATGGCAACCCCTTTGGGGTCAAATGACCCTTTCACAGGGGTCGCCTAAGACCATCGGGAAACACATACATTTTTCACAATATATAATTACAAATTGTTTTGTGATTAATCACTATGCTTTAATTATGTTTAATTATGTTCAATTGGTAATAATGAAAATATCAGATATTTACAATTCATAACAGTAGCAAAATGACAATTATGAACTAGCAAGAAAATTGATGTTATGGTTGGGGCTCACAACATGAGGAACTGTATCAAAGGGTCGCAACATTAGGAAGGTTGAGAACCACTGACCTAGAGGGACCTAGACAAAAGGTTTGGTGAGCTCCTTCCAAAGGAGTAAGACCAATAGCAACCCTTATGGTACAGGCCTGTTCTAAAACACGTGGGGTCTCTATGCGCTGCACCAGACCAACAGCAACTCTGTGTCGTCGTTGTTGTTGTTGCTTTTCAACCTCAGATGTTGTCTCTCAGAATCCATGTTGGTGCAGAATATGAAACAATCCACCATCAGCCAGATCCACTGCCACTGGTTTGATTCCGACTTACAGTCACCATAGATATAAGGTTTGTGGAGACGCAAATCTTGACAGAAGCAGAAGCCTCACATTCTCCCCAAAGATGCTGCTGAATTTAAACCAACAGTCCTGAGGTTAGCAGTCAAGTGCTTATCCCAAAGCACCACGAGGGCTCTAAATGGTCCAACAGAAGGTCAAATATATCCTAGAGGTCATACAGCAGGAATGTTCCTTAGGACGTGGGGCCATGGTCTCTCGAGGGACCAGACCTGGAGAAGGGCCTCAACACAAAGGAGAAAGCCACTCCAGGAGATGGACTCACAGGGCGGCTGCAGCAATAGGCTTACCATGGCAATGAAGGTGCCTATGGCACGGGGCTGGAAGTGTCCCGTTTTCCTGTGCAGGTCTGACTCAGATGTGCCTAACGACTACAATGGAAGCAGAGAGGTACGGGCTCTTACAGAAAGAAGTTAGTAAAATACCACTCAAATCCATGTTGGTTAGTTTTTCTAATGCAATAAAACAAAACAAAACAAAAAGGGCTGGCTTCAGGACTTTAACGCATATGAATTCATTATGCTAAGGTATGGTAGTTACCTTAATCATACTCTCTTTAACTCTAAGGAATTGGAAGAATGGAAAATCACTGAGACATTTATGGAACGAACGTTTGCTATTTTAAATGCTAACAACATAGCACTGGGTACTCTGCCATACTGTTTTGCAAAGTTATTTTAGATAAAATTCCCACAGAGTAGAATATGCTAACATTAAATTCGAAAGGCAATGTATCTCAGAACCAGGAGGCCACCTCAGAGCATTCACTAGTGTCCGGAGGGCCAACAGTCTAGCTGCAGTGACTGAACACATTTAAAACTTCCACTCCTGAAGGCAGGGCTCACTTACTGTCTGCACTTCTGTGCCTCACCCCTGCCTGTGGAGGCAACAAGAAAAGGGGTGGTACAGAGAGACGTGTGGCCTACGGATTCACTATGGTCCCGAGGTGTCTGTCTTCTTCAGGCCACAAACATGGGGTTACCCGGGATGGAAAGGGGTTCTCCCTGTCAGTCATTGGGTCCAGCAGCGCTGCAGAGGTCATGGAGCAGAGCATCTTCAGGTCAGCCATGCCTGGCAGCAGAGCTTATCCACAGGACACCTCAAACAAAAAAGTAGAACTCTGCTAGAATCCACCCTGGGATTCTTCTTTTTATTAACACCTCAAAGGATCCAGAGAGATTATCCTGAGAGTTTTTCTTGGAGAATCAGCTGGGAAAGGGAACACCAGGGCCCTCCATGGAAGCATTCTTGTTGGCCTTCAATGTCACTATCATAGGAGTTTTCAGAGCTGCTTTATTTAGCAATGCTACTATCACCTTCAGGTATTGTAGAAACTCTTCTATAGCAGCTTCCAATACAGTTCTCAAGTCATCCAAGAGAGTAGGTCTCATGACTTTACACAATTCATCTGGTTTCACCCCTAAAAGCATTGTTCCTGGTTTAGAACTCAAACTGATTTAAAGCATTTTGCTCCACCCTCAAAGGCAAATGCTTGGGGTACATGGAGAAGAATTAGAGGCGCAAGCCCCAGCAATAAGTTAATAAGAAAAAAAAAAAGATCTTAGATTTCCACTAAACAAAAAAAAATTCAGTACTAAGCTGAATAGCATTAAGAAGAATCAAAAACAAGAACCCCAGGGCCCACTAAACATCAATCGTTTCATGAATTTAACAAATACACGATGTGCTAGGAGCAAGAATTTCTGCAGACTAAGAATACAGCAATGGCCAAATCCTGAAAATAAACAGAAGAGAGCACCATCTAGAAGATAAAGAAACAATAAGTTCAAGTGCAAAAACCTCAAGGCAACAGCATGCCAAATGTCCTTCAAGGAATACCCAGGAGGCCCGTGGGTGAGAGCACAGTGAAGACGAGGTCAAGAAGGGTGCAAATCATGGCGAGTTCTCCAGGCCTCATAAGAACTCTGGTTTTACCCTGAGCCAGAAGAGGATTCAAAGGAGGATTTTGAACACAAGAAAGAAATGATTTTTGTTGACACATTGCTCTGACAGTTACATGGACAGAAAACAGTGTCATTAGAATAGAAATGTCACAGCCATTCAAGTTATGGATGATTTTGCTAGGTACCAGATTGGTCACCGAAATGAGTAGATTCTCGATAGACGAAAGAGCTGGGACTGAATATAGAATGGAAGAGAAGTGGTACTCAAGGCTGATGCTCAGATTTTTATCCTAGCAACTGAAAGAGGAGGCCACCACTGAGTGACTGAGCACTATAGAAGGAATGGTTTCAGAAGGAAATTGTAACAGCTCCTCTTTAACATGGTAGGGCTCACGATACATTCTTAAAAACTGCTTTCTCCAATATTTTTCAATGATGTCACAGATTTCTAAGAGTCAGGTATACAATAAAATATATAGTGTAACTCAAACTATGTTTTAAATGCACGTGCTCACATTGTCTTTTTCCTATATGGTTAAATTCCTAGATGGTAGCCAATGTAATCTATAGATAGCAAAACAAAATAGATGTGATCATCATTTTCTCTGTATTTTATTTGTACAAATTTCAAGAATAAAGATATTTTACTCTTAAAATAAGCTGAATAAATACATAAAATCTATGTCATATTTAATATTCTTAGATCTACTCAATCTATACCCATCCATTCATTCATCAAATTTATTTTAATGTGCAAAATAGCATTGACTATTATGAACTGACAGAAAACACATAAAGAAAAAATCATACTTCCTGATGCATTTTATGTTACTTCATTTTTAATTAAATTTTTTCTTCTAAAAAATTTAGATTTACATAGAGTTGTTGTACACCTCTCTCTTCACTGCATCTTACATCACCATGGCACATATGTCAAAGTAGGAAACTAGCATTGATACAATAGCATTAATTAAACTGCAGTCTCCATTCAGATTCCACAAGTTCTATGTCCTTTCTCAACCAGTAATTAATCCAGGCTACAACATTGCATTTGACTACCATTTCTTCAGTCTTTCTTCGATATATGACAGTTTGTCATCTTGTTTACGTGACATCTTGGCAGTTTTGAAGGTTAGTTATTCTGCAGAAACTCACTCCATTAAGGTTTGTCTGAGGTTTTTTTCAAGGTTAGATGGGGAATGGTGGTCTTTAGCAAAAATTCATGGGGTGAAGTGCCCTTCTCTTATATCATATATCCACAGACTTGAGAGCCAAAGTCTCAATGAATTATTGCATAGGTAGGTAGTTATAGAATATAGATGAATCTCATAATTACCTATTTAATTTAAAAAAACACTAAAAGCAAATTATTTTTTAAAACTACACACCAAAAAGCATAGGCTAAGAACCCAAATAAAATAAATTTGAACAATTTGATTAACAAATATGTGAACTGTTAGGAGGAGTCCTGGTGGTATACTGGTTACACATGGGACTGCTAACTGCAAGGTCAGCAGTTCAAACTCACCAGCCACTCTAAGGGAGAAAGATAAGGCTTTCTATTCTGATAAAGACTTACAATTTCAAAACTCCATAGGGGCAGTTCTATCCTTCCCTCTAAGGTCATTGTAAGTTTAAATGCATTCAATGGTAATGAATTTTGTTATGTTTTGGTAAGTGAAATGTCAAATATTTTTATTTTCATTTGTTCTATGATTCCCTAAGAATGGCAAATAAATGAATGAAAATGAGTATATGATGAAACAAAGTGAATAAAGTTCAGATGGTTATTTTTCCACTTAACTAAGGTTATAAATAACATAAATATGTGTCAAGTCTTTCTTAAATGGGTAAGTAAAAATAAATACTACTACTAGGGTTCCATTTCATGCAGATACGAGTTTATTACAACTAAACTACGTTTAACAGCGCCTCTGCAATCCATGGAGGAACACAGATATGTTCTCTCAGTAGCACACTTACAGTCCTCGTGTTACTGTCTACCTTTGCGTGCGCGCACACACACACACAGGTCCAATCAAAACAGTGACTACCAAAGGAATCTGCTGGGCCACTTACATTAAGGTAGAGAGGTCAGCTGTGAAGGTTAGGACACTTGTTTTTCAGCATTTGGAAGGCGTAACCTTGATCAATTTTCTCGAAGGATGCAACATGATTATGAAGGCTTATAATGAAAAACTTTTAAGACAATTGAAAACTACGTTGGTCAGGAAAAGGCCATGAAAGCTGTGCCAAGAATAATTTTTCCATTTTGACAACGAACCTGCTTCTTCTTGGAGGGGAGCGAGATTGTTTTGTGAGGATTTTGATAGGAAGCCTCGCCCATCAACCCTATAGCCCTGATCTTGCCCCTTCAGAGTCTTGTGTGTTCCCCAAGCTCAAAGAACTTTTAAAGGGAACATGATGTGCGTTGCCCGAGAATGCAGTGTTGACACAGTAGAGGTGAAAAGTGCAGACTTGGGAGGGAAGTGGAAGGTTAGAGGGATTGAAACACACCTTTGGAGGTGAATAGGCCTAGCTGAAGGACATGTCAAACAACAATAGCTTCATATTTTGGTAGGTTTTGTTTACTAAAGTTTCTACTATTTGTTAACATTACTATTTAACTTAATCTCGTCTTTATTAACTATGATACAGACTATCTAGAAAGCTGATGGCGTCTGGGGTCTTAAAAGCTTGAAGGTAAACAAGCGGCCATCTAGCTCAGAAGCAACAAAGCCCACATGGAACAACATATCAACCTGTGTGATCACGGGGTGCCAAACGGATCACTGAAGAAAAATGGGTGCATAAGCAAATGTGGTGAAGAAAGCTGATGGTGCCCGGCTATCAAAAAGTATAGCGTCTGGGGTCTTAAAGGCTTGAAGGTAATCAAGCGGCCATCCAGCTCAGAAGCAACAAAGCCCACATGGAAGAAGCACACCAGCCTATCCAACCACGAGGTGTCGAAGGGATCAGGTGTAAGGCATCATCAGAACAAAAAATCTTACCATAGTGAATGATGGTGCGGAGTAGAGATCCAAAGCCCATTAGTAGGCCACTGGAGATCCCCTTGCAGAGGGGTCTAGGGGAGGAGATGAGCCAGTTACGGTGCGATGTAACAATGATGAGAAATACAACCTTCCTCTAGTTCCTAAAGGTTTCCTCCCCACTCCCACTACCATGACTCGAATTCGATCTTGCAAGACTGGCTAGACCAGAGGAGGTACACTGGTACAGATAGGAACTGAAAATACAGGGAATCCAGGATGGATGAGCCCTATAGGACCAGTGGTGTGAGTGGCAAAACAGGGAGGGTAAAGGGAGAATGGGTAGGGAAGAGGGAACCGATTACATGGAACTGTGTGTGACCTCCTCCCTGGGGGACAGACAACCAAAAAGTGGATGAAGGGAGACGTCGGACAGGGCAAGATATGACAAAATACCCATTTATAAACTATCAAGGGCTCATGCGGGAGGGGGGAACGGGGAGGGAGGGGAAAAATGAGGACCTGATGTCGGGGGTTTAAATGGAGAGAAAATGTTTTGAGAAACGATGTACAAATGCGCTTTACGCAATTGATGTGTGTATGGATTGGGATAACAGTTGTATGAGCCCCTAATAAAATGTTAATAAATAAATAAATAAATAAATCTCAACTGCCTAAAATTACAGCTCAGTTTATGCAATGCCTTATGTAATCAAGTGAGGGTTCAGTTTCCAATGAGCTCAGCCATCAAGAACAGCAAACAACAAGACCGCCCTGCGCTTCAGTTCAGAACACGATGAATCAGGAGAAAATGGAAGAACTCTGGTTATATTTCCACTTAGCACAGAACTTCTTTAAAGGCATAAGACAATTTCATGGTAAAAATTAAAACTGTTCACACGCATTGTGATTCATCCTGAATCCCTGTTCACTTCGAGCTAACACGCTAAGCATAAAAGCATGACAGAAAGGTGAAAAACACTCTCCGTGTTTCTTTCACAACATTAATCGTAGTAAGAGTTAAGTGGCAGAAGGATGAAGTTAACTCTCAAGACAGAAAAGAGGAAGGAAATCACGTCCCACGTGCCTCTACTGACTCTGAATCATTGGGAAAAGGAAGGAAGGAGCCACACAGTACTGATGTTGGAGACACTTCAATGATAAAAACCTGCATTTTCCCAACCTCAGGCTAATTTTTAGCAGTCTACAAAGGTTTTTTCCCACTGTATTGTAGAAACCAAGCAACAGAATGAAAATATCATCTACACACCAAGATTTTAAAACATCTGCTTGACAAACACATGAAAGCCAAACATTTGTAAGAGGACTGTAAGTCTAGTGCCTGTGATTAACAAAGAAGATTGGTGGATCACATGTTGAGCTGTAACCACGTGGTCACCAGTTCGAAACCACCAGCCTTTCCACGGGAGAAAGCGAGCCTTTCTGTGGGTCACTGCTATGAAGCACAGAGTGTTCATAGATGACGTGCTGCAGAGGGGACAGTTTCAAGACGAAAAGATCTGATACACCTCTCCAAGGGAACAGACTCATTTCCAGTCTTTATCCTGTGACACCTCAAAGACCTGCGTTGTTCCACAACAGAAACTTCAATATTCAACTTCCAAAGATCTTTGGCTACCTATGTATGATGATTTGAGTCTTTACCTACTTTACCCACATGCCTAAGTAGATAATAATAATTATTCATTCTCAATTAGCACATAGTATACAAGTTCATTCTATCACCATTCATGGATATATTCATTAAGGAATTTTATTGAGCACCTGGCATTTGATATCATAGAAACACTGGAGATACAAAATTGAATAAAATATTCTTGGTTTTAAAGTCCATTGTCAGACACTGATATCAATCCAATAATCAGAGAAAGAAATGTGGAAATGTAATTGTTGTGAAGGTTACAAAAGAGAAATGTAAGTTGCTTCAAAATGTGGGACTGGTGACAGGGTGACCACCCATCTTGAAATGGGTGACCAGGGTGGTCAGGAAGTGTGTTCCGGGGGAAGTAACAGTCTCTATAGCATCCTGGTCTGTAAGTCTGAACTCAATCAGGAAAAAAAAAAGTATCAGAGACATGGCACTGCAGCATAGGCAGAAAGTAACATAAAGCACACCAGAAGACAGCGTGAGTTCATCAGGAAAAAATTGATAAAAGGAGATGGAATAAAAGTAGGGACCAAGCTATGCATGTCCTTTTAAATTATGTTAAGGAGTTATTCTTTTGTGCCAAACGAATGAGATGACTTTGAAATGCTAACAGCAGAGGGATAATGGAATTAGATCTGCATGCTTAACTGTTCACTTTGCTGCTGAGTAAAGAACAGACAAGAGGGCAATCAGGAAACATGGAGGAAAATGGCCTATTCACTGGTCCGTGCAGGGAGGGTAGTTGTGCTACAATAGTAGGGGAAAATGCACAAAGTCAATATACACTTAAGAGACAAAATCAATAGGATCTGGTAATGACGGCCCACAGGTTGAAGAAAAAATGAGATGATTCCTGGACTTTTGGCTTCCATTCCCCTAACCTTTAAGCTACAGCATGTCTAGTCATTAATTAAAGCAGCCCACAAATTATTGAGTGTTTGAAAAAGAGGCTGAGAGAGAGAGGCTATATCTAGGGCCATCTGTTTCCAGCTAAAGCAAAAATGGGACATTATCTGGTATAAGGAACCCTGAAAGAGGTCCAGGGTTATTTGTTTGTTTGCTTGAATCTTGGTTGCTTAACTACTTTGGTTATTTTGGGAAATGAGTTAAATTTTGGAAATAGTGAGTGTGTCAGAGATGATAGCCTACCAAAGATTTGTGCTTGTTCTTCCGTAGTGGAGTCTAATTGCAGGAGTTGGCTGTTCTTGCAAGGACTACACCTTCTAGCCCTCTCCACCATCTGACTGAGACGCGAGCAGCTCTCCGTAATGGAATACGAAAGAGGTCATTTCAGGGACAAGAAGTTTAGGAAGTAGCTGTGTTTCTGCCCCATAGTCTTTTCCCCATACACCATCCTCATATAAAAGGATGGAAGTCTTATGAGCTAGTAAAGTTAGGAGAGAGGCTGTTTCTTTAAGTGACCATGTATATGGATGCTTACTGACCAAAAAAAAAAAAAATCCGCAAGCACCCTCTCATCAGGATGATTCCAGGCACCCTATAGGACAGTGTTGACCTGTCCTTGTGGGTTCCGAGACTGTGAATCTTTACAGGAGTAGAAAACCTCATCTTTCTCCCACAGAGCAGGCAGTGGTTTCAAACTGCTGATCTTGCAGTTAACAGCCCAATGTCTAATACACTATGGCACCAGGGCTCCACTGGCTAGTGAGAAATTCTAAATTGGACTAATATGTGGGCAAGAAATGAAATTTTATTGCATTACACTCTCATGGGGCTTGGGGTTATGTTTACTACAACAGCTACCATTGACCAAGTTGTTGCCATGCCTTTGAGACACCCAAGGGAAGCTGTCAGACAGGCAATTAGATAAGTAGATTTGGAACTCAATAGAGAGAACCCGGGGAGATTTAATTTGAAAGTCACCTGGGTAACAGCGATTATGAAAGCTGATGGCATGATGAGATTGTTTAGGTTAGAAGAGAGAGTGGGGGAGAGAACAGACCCTTACTTAAATAGCATAGAAGTTTTCAGTTATTCAGGAAACTTAAGTCTTAAGACCTTTTCTTCCTTCCCTTCCTCCCTAGGTTTCTTTCTTACTTCTAGATAAAGATACATAAAATTGAAACAGTTACCAGTATCCAGAAGTATCAAATTCAATTATATTCAATATTAAGTGACAGGCAGCATTCATACACTCTTGTTTTGATTTTTTCTTAATAATTTTATTGGGGGCTTGTACAATTATTATCACAATCCACACATACATCCATGTGCCAAACACATTTGTACATTTGTTGCCATCATCATACTCAAAACATTTGCTTTCTACTTGAGCCCTTGGTATCAGCTCCTCAATTTTTCCCTCCCTCCCCACCAACCCTCCTTCATGAACCCTTGATAATTTATAAATTATTATTTTTTCATGTCTTACACTGTCCAACATCTCCCTTTACTTGCTTTTCTGTTGTCTGTCCCCCGGGGAGGAGGTTATATGTAGATCCTTGAAATCGGTTCCCCTATCTACCCCACCTTCCCTCCACCCTCCCGGTATCGCCACTCTCACCACTGGTTCTGAAGAGATCATCTGTCCTGGATTTCCTATGTTTGCAGTTCCTATCTGTACCAGTGTACATCCATTGGTCTAGCCGGATTTGTAAGGCAGAATTGGGATCATGATTGTGGGGGGAAGGTGGGACGGGGAGAGGAAGCATTTAAGAACTAGAGAAAAGTTGTATATTTCATCATTGCTACACTGCACCCTGCCTGGTCTGTCTCCTTCCCATGACCCTTCTGTAAGGGGATGTCCTACAGATTGGCTTTGGGTTCCCAATCTGCATTCCCCCTTATTCACAATGATATATTTTGTTCTCTGGTGTCTGAGACCTGATCCCTTCGACAACTCATAATCACATAGGCTGGTGCTTCTTCCATGTGGGTGGGCTTTGTTGCTTTAAGACCCCAGACACTATATCTTTTGATAGCCAGGTACCATCAGCTTTCTTCACCACCTTTGCTTATGCACTCATTTGTCTTCAGTGATCGTGTTGGGAAGGTGATAATCATGGAATGCCAATTTAGTAGAACAAAGTATTCTTGCATTGAGGGAGTACCTGAGTGGAGGCCTAATCTCCAACTGCTACCTTAATATTAAACCTATAAATATATGCACATAGATCTTTTTTCCCATCATCATATATAAATATATGTACATATGTACATGCCTGTAGTTAGACCTCTACTCTCCTTATATTTATTGAGAATTTATTATTTACCAGGCAGTTTTAGGCACAGAATATAAATTTTTATCAATGTCTAAGGAAGATTTCTGTGATGTTTTATTATAGAGGTCTCTACCTGGTATTGATGTCAGGCAGGGCATCCCTAATGTGGGACAGTGAACTACTTAATATAGCACTTTTAGCTAAAGTCTTTGTAACTCCCACCAAATGACTGGCTGGGACCATGCCTGGGTAAAAGAAGGAGAAGAGGCAGTTAGGATTATATGCTTCAATCATGATGTCAAATGTGACTGTGAAAACTTGGAATTCTAATGTGGGGATTGGTCAATGTCATCCTCTTGGGGGTATAAAATGCCATCTCAGAAGCCGGGTGTTCTCACTACCATTAAGAAAGACATACCTAGAGTGGACTATGTCCTTTGGGTCCCAACATCCCTGTGCATTAAACCTCCTCAATCTTGGAAACAGAAAGCTGTGACACTGAAGAGGCAGAATGAAGAGCATGAGACAGAACAGTGGGCCATGTGCCTAGACCAGAGAGAGGTACGTATGCCTTATGTCATGGCTGAAAATAGGCTGTCCTGACCAAACAACTGTATCCCGAGCAAACATTTGTGGTCCTGATTTTTAACCTAACTTCCATCATAAACCCCATAATTTTAAGTATTTTCCGAGTTCTATGTGGTAATTCCAATGAGTTTATTGAACACAGTAGAGCATGCTGTGGGAGGGAGGGATGGTGTAAGGTTTGTTAAAGAAGGTTTGGAATGGAGGCATAACTGAAGTCTGCCTAACAGAAGTAGGCCTTGGGACGATGAGTTCGATTCTCTTTTCCCCTTGTGAAGTTAGAGTGGTCAAATGTGACCTCCATTTCATTTTTTTTTTCACCTAAAGAATAGGAATTCAATACTCAAAAGCTCAGGAGGAGCTAGGTTGGCTAGGGTGGGTGGACAAACCATCCCAGATGGAGGGTACAGCATGGAGGCACTAACATGGAATGAAGCTCGCAGTCTTTTCTGGAGTTAAAAAAAAAAAAGACAGTGTAGTAAAGGAGAAAGAGAAACCTAAGCAAGGCGAGAACATTTAAATAGATCCTCTATTAAACACTGGACTTGACTCTAAGAAATAAGACACAATTTTGATGTTTTTGCCTGAGTAATAGCATAGAATAGTCACATCAGATCTAGGTTTCAAGTTGGTGACACCTAGTAGGCTTTTCGGAGCTGCTTAACAATCTAGCCACCGTATTTTATAGCATTATTTCCAAGAGAGAAAATTCTTCCAGAATGCCAAACACTGCCTTACAAACTATTGTTAATTTACATTCTTTGTTATTTGAGTATTACTGCAGTGTATATAAATTATTCATATGCAGATTCTTTAGTAAGGAATACAGTGACACTATAACTTCTCACACTTCCACCAACATAATTTGTGAGCCTACTTTATGCATCAAAATTAACTTTAAACCACAGATTTTTAAAAATGTGCACTCACTCAACACATATTAGCCACACTGGGTAGTATAGAGACAAACAGGACCGATCACTGTCCTCGATAAGCTCAAAGTTTAGAGAAAAAGGATAATTGTTATTATTATTAAGCCAGGATGGCTAATTCTAAGTATTTTGCAAGTGCAGGGAAGGACTGGGGTCTTAAGAGAAGCTTCACAAATAAAAGGATCTGTACACAGGACCACAGGATTAAACAAAAGTTTAACAAATAATGTAGGAGAAAGTGACATTCTAATGAAAGGGAAAAATAACGACAAATGAGAAGTGAGGTTTCATGGAAAACAAAAAATTACACAATGAATTGGCAGGTTGATTCAATGATTTAGAGGAAAGGCCTTTATGCAAAGTAAAGAACCATGCATGCTGACAACCCTTCTTAAACTGGCGACTCCCACACTCCACATACAGAAGATCTATCTCCTTCCCCTTACCATGTTCAATTTTTTTCTCACATAGCATGAATCTATTACTGACATACTATGGATTTTACATATATTTATTATATATATTATGTACCGTCAGTCTTCCTACAATGAGATGTATGCTCCACCAGTCATCCTATAATCTTCGTCTGTTCTGTTCACTGATGTAACCAGGAGCCAGCCATATATTCAAGTAGTAAGTTTAATGAACCAGTGGGCCAAGTATCTCCAAAACAGTTTTTAAATTGCAAGTTTCCATCAGTTAAAAACACTTGAATACACACCCAGAGTATGTAAACTGATTTGTGCCTATACGTACTACTACGGTGAAATAAAATTACTTGGCATTGCTATTCTGTCGCAGACTACGAAGAAGGAATAGGCTGTCCACTGCGAGGAATTAGCAACGGAAAGTCAGATGTACAGCAATGGGGACACTGCCAACGGAAGGTCAGATGTACAGCGATGGAGACACTGCCAGATAAAGTACCCAAAGATGAGCCCCTCAGGTAGGAAAGACCGCGAAAGAGCTGCCTCCTGCAAGCAGAGTCCCCCCTGGTGATGGAGGGGGCGTAAAGCCACCAGGACGGCCACTTGTGATGAGGCATGACTCAGAGGAGAGGGGAGCCTCTGTCAACACCCATGAGCCTTGAGATCAGACGGAGCAAGTCTGAATCTAGGCAAACGGAAAGCTGTGGACACCGAAAGCCCCATGCTGAGGGGCTCCCTCACCTGGAAGAACAGCCGGTCTGTATTTTCTCTTTGTCCTGTTTCAGGCTTCCGAAATGTGTCTCTCTAAGTTATAGTCTCATTTGAGGCTCTTTTCTCCCACAGAACAAATTGAATAGCCGTGGAAGCAAGAAACATCCCTGAGACAGTGTTAGCAAATGAAGACAGAGCTGCAGCGCTGTTGCAGGGAAAAGCCACCGTGTTTCTGTGACTCAAGACATTTGTCCCGTTTCCCTGATCTCTCGCCAAGATTATGAGCACTCTACGACACAGAGCATCTGCCTGGTTCTTTCCAGACCAACGTTTTGGGAGCTCTTCAATGAGTTATATTTTCACTCTTCAAATATCTGTTAGCCATCATTACGATGAAAGCCGAGGAGCAAAGCTTTCCTTCCCGGGAGTCTTTGGTGTGCATCAGTGAAAAGCGATGCAGAAAAAGTGAGTCTTGTATCTGCTGGATTCCCGTTCCTTGCAGACCGGTGGATCCAATACCATGGCATCACCCTGCCCAAGCCATGCATTGCAGTGGTGATGCTGAATGACCTCCAACAGCACTAAGAGCAGGCATCTATTTCCAACTGTGGAAATTAATGGGATGAAAACTAGTATTTATGGGCAAACCACAGCAGTTCTTAATGACTTTTCATCTAAATCTCCCACAAAAGTACTTTGACTGATTTGCGTTACCCTTTTAATGATACTTATTCCATCTCTTGAAATGAGATGGGCTGCTATTTGAAAACACATATCCTCCCAAATGCTGCATCAGGGTTTTTATCATTGTTTTCAAAGCAAAGGAATCTTCCACACAGTGAAAGATTTTAAGATCAGGTGTGCTGGTTATCTGGGTTGGTGATCCTAAACAAAAAAGCCTCAAAATGAACTCTGTTTGGGGGCATTTGCATAAGGCCATTTCATCCCATTCTGAATACTTGAATACTCTCTCATCTCTTTTAAGGCAACTAAAAAAAAAGCAAAAAGGGCCTGTCACTCATTTCTAATAAAAAGAAAATGGTAATCCTAGTTGGCAGATGCAGAGCTTAGTAACTAGCATCTTTGAGCATTAAGATATGTTCCTCTTATACAGTTTCAAATCTAAAATAGGTTCCCATGTGTTTAAACAACTGGAAAACCAACCTTTAGGTCACTCTCATCAATGAATTAGCTAAGGGGTTCTCAACCCCCTTTTGGGGCTGAACAACCTTTTCACAGGAGTCACCAGATTCATAAGAGTAGCAACATGACAGTTATGAAATAACAATGAAAATAATTTTATGGCTGGGGGGGGTCACCACAACATGAACTGTATTAGAGGGTCATGGCATTAGGAAGGATGAGAACCACTGAAATAGCTGATATAAATCATCTGTTTTAACACAGAAACACAGTTTGAAAGAGAATTGAGGATGAGGTCTTTTCACGATCACTCTGTTTCACCTTGATGACTGCAAATCTTCTGAAGGCCATGAACAGCCTTGGTTTCTACAGTGGCCTACCGAACCCAAATTTGCATGTGAGCAGAGAAGCTAGGCGGCTGCCTTGCCTGCTGCCCTCCTGCACCTGAAATCCTTTTCTGCGGAAGGAGGGTGGTGGAGCAGTGGTGAAGTGTTGGACTGCTACCGAAAGGCTGGCTGCTGCTCTGAGGGAGGGAGATGTGGTTATCTGCTTTAATAAATGGCATAGCTTTGGAACCCCCTAGGGCAGTTTTATTTTGGTCTATGGGTCACTATAAATCTGAGTCCACTCAAGGGCAATGTCATGATCTTCTATTTTGTGATCTTATGTGGCCATTCATCCTGTATATTTGCATAATGCAGATTTTTACAGTATGCCTTAATCTTTGGAACCTAGCCATGTCTGTAAGTAACAGTAGGTATACTTCAGATACTTCTTTTTTGCTGTTTTCAATAGCACGTTTTTCTCTTCAAATCCCACAGAGGGCATTTCCAGGAGCACAGTATCCAATTCTGTAATGCCACTCATCAGACGAGAGAACTAAGGCTATGTTGCTAAGCTTGACCTCTACACAATTTCGCACTGGTTAGTGCTTTGTGGCATTGTCTTCACCTTTACTCCTTCCATCTCAAATGCTTTGAGGCGTTGGCTTTGTGGCACTGTCTTTACTACTTCCATCTCAAATGCAACAGAATGCACAGAAAGTGTTAAGCAATTCTCTGGCTTAACAGATCTCAGCTCTCTCAGTTTGCTTATCACTCAACAATAATGTCACCCCATTTCTTTCTCTCTGAAAACTTTCATTTACCACCATCTCAACAATTTTATCCAACTATCCCATCTGTCAACATGTCTCAACACCATTCTATAAAATATCCTGATGTCAATTTTTTGCTCTCCACTTTAACCCTGATCCTATGATGGAAGACTGCACCACGCTCTCTCGTTACATATAGCACATAGAAAATAAAGACTTCCCAAGCAATAGTCTTTATTTGCTTATAAGGATTTCAAAGTGTTAATTTATCTTACAGCTTAGGGGATTACTTGATTTCAATGATATATTCTAAGATAAAAGGTCATCAATATAAAAAATGGTTAACTGGAAAGAAAAACAATCACATTTAATCAACTCCATGTATAATAACTGACTTTCTATTTCCCCTTAGTTCTCTGGTAGATCAGCCCTGTTACTCTGATATCATCTTAAAGACAAGTATTAGAAATCATATCAGATCTCCCAAATCACTTTATCCATACTCACATTCAGAGGTCTAGGAGCCCTTTAAGGAAATAGTATTTTTTAACTTGATGGCTTTCTTTATCCTTCCATAGCCACTCTTCCTTCCCCAGCCTTCCACTTCCTGCCAAGCACACACACCATGAATTCAAACGATAGTCCTCACTTCCAGTGAAAAGAAAAATAACTAGCTTTTGGAGCACAACAGACTTCTTCCACTTACAAAGACTGCTAGAAGTGAGTGATGGGCTTGGAGAGATAATGTTACAAGGTGTGTAGTTAGATAGTCTCTGCAGCTGCACAGTTTTGTGATTTCCAAATCCCTGAGTAAAATGCAAAGTCAAATACCAGATCAAAAAATAAATTTTGAAGCCAGCATGATCCAATCAAGGGACAATGATTCCCTTTGCACTACCCAATTGAACAGCATCTTACATGAACATTGGTACTATCAGCACCTGGCTTGATACCAGCTGCTCTCATCCTCCAAGCTAAAAATAAGATGCCTGATCTAACATAGCGATGGGCTCTATGATGGCGCTCTGTCTCACGGAAGAGTTATTACAGTTTCTCAGTGACAAAAACAAAAAAGAAAAACGGAAGGTCCAGATACATAAATGCTTGGCTTCAACCCCGCCCCCCCTTTCAGTGTTCTCTATGTCTTCTCACATGGTCCATTTCTATAATGATGTGGTGATGTATGATTGCTGACAGGTAATAGTACCGATTAGAAACACAAGAACAATGCTCCACATGCATTCTGTGACGCGCTGACAGAAAGCACCAGCCAGTAGGTAGGTGAGGCCTCATCCTTGTGAACAGTCGGACTCGGTCCCCACACTCCATGGTTGTGGTGTCGTCAGTGCAATCACGCCTTGTGTAAGGCGTACCACTGTCATTTTCACTTTGACATGAATTATTTTTAAAATATCTTAGCAAAAAATGGGTATAATTAATGATTTAAATTTTTACATACGTTTTAAGCAGTACCTCCACATAAGCTTGGCACAAAGTAAAAAATGCTGAGGGACTGCTAAACACAGCAGAGGGCTCAAAACAATAAAGAAAGCCATCAAGTTAAAAAATACTATTAAGCTTAAGATGAGCATCAATATTTTTTAAGTCAAGCTCCCTAACAAGATAAATATACTTCTGGTCCACCTGTGATACACACTCAAACCGACACCAAACTCCCTGGCTCATAGCTACTCTACAGGGTTTCTAGGGCTGTGTCAATATTTATGGGAGCAGACAGCCTCATCTTTCTCCTACAGGGTAGCTGGGCGTTTGAATCACTGACCGTGTGGTTAACAGTCTAACCCCAACAGTCCCCACATACCCCTAAAGCAAAAGTGGAAGAAGAAGAAAAGATTGCAGTGGAAGGATTCCGATTGGGCACAGCCACCTGGATATTGATGCGAATTATTCAGACGTGAACTATCTGATGGTCAGTGTGGAAAGATGGGAGGGAGCATACCTGCTTCATCAGCAGTGACGTGTGAAATTACTTGGTATGGCCTCTTTTCCATAGTTTGTGTAACTCCCACCAAATGACTAGACAAAAGCATAGAAATGAGAGAGAGAGGACGCCCGTTCAAGAATTGGTCAGTTCAGCTATTTGGCTAGTTACAAAGTAAGCCACCTCAGAAAAAGGAGCAGAGAATCCAAGACCAGGAGAGGGAGAAGTCACGCTCAGTGAGGATCCCAGTATAGAGAGGCAACTACAGCAGAGAGCATGAAGAAATAGAAATGGCGACAACAGAGATCACAAGACAGAGCTGCAGGCTTCTCCACCCACAGAACAAGTAAAGCTGTGGACACAGGGGAGGAGAGGCCACTGGGCCAGTTGGTTATAAGACATGAACCAGAGAAAGAGAAAGATGAAATGGCTGAGGAGAAGCACGGCTGCAAAACAAAAGGACTTACTGTCTTCTGATCCTGACGTGTAGTACCTGATGAACTTCCTGGGGTAAACTTCCAGAGTAGGGTAAAGAAGGATTGGGGGGGTGCAGGCATGCCTGACTTCTGCCTCACAGAAAGAATCCTGCGTAGGATGTGCAATTCGATTCCTCTCCTCCTTTGTGTAGCTAGGGGTCAGATGTGGCCCCCACACCACTTGTTCTCCTCACTCTTCTGCTGCAAATAAACATTAAATCCATCTACAAACCTGTGCCTACAGAAGAGAGTAAGACGATGTATAATACAAGAGGCTCGCTTTTAAAACATTCAACATGTTCTTTTTGTTCTATTATTACAATGCAAGTTATTTTTCTCTCCATTGTACCATTAGGGCTCTGATTGGTACAAATGGTTTACCGTGGATTATTAACCTACCAGTAATTGCTGGCTTTTTTTGAACACAGCCAGGGGCACAGCAGAAGAAAAGGCTGGCAATGGAATCCACCAAGAGAACATCAAGAAAATCCTATCGAACAGTTTCAGTGCTGTCTTGTATGGGCAGGAGTTCAATCCAGTCTAGTTCACTGCTATCTAGTCATGTTCCAACTCCTAGGAAAATTATACAGGATTTCTGAGATGAGGAATCATCATTATATAGCCGCCTCTTGCTTCGAAGCTGGCGGTTAACAGCCAGCCCAGTGCCTGCCCTACAATGCCTTATAGCAGGTCATTACTAAAATGCTTCCAACACTTTCTATTTTGAATACAGGACTGTTTTCAGCATGGTGTGCATATAAAGACACTCCCAGGACAACTAAGCCCGTGGATATTAAGGACTTAAATCCTACATACATGCCAGTTCCAGGACATTATCTTCAGAAAAACATATTTCAGTCTGCTTTTTCCCCTGAGAAAATATGTCTTTAAACATGAGGTGATCATCTAGAAAGCACTCATCTTCTCGTTCTGCTACTTTGACAAAGTACTGCTAGAAATAGGGTGGGGGGGGGGGGCGAAGAGGCGTGATGTCCAAGGCAATGATTAAAGCACTTAGTTTAAATTTGTAGAGCTTGGTCCTGCATTCCAGCTGTCCGTGGCCTCGTATTTGGTCCAAGAGTTAATTTGGGGACTGGCACAGGCTTCTACTTTTAAAAGCTAACTCACTGGTGTCCCTTTAATGTCTCTTTACTGGAAGCGCATCATACATAATTACTCTGCTGGTGCGGGCATCTCTGAAGGCAAGTCCACGTCCCAGCTTCCCGCTGCCCTGCACGGATGGGGTGCTCTTCTCCTGCATTTCCACTTTCTTTTAAATGAGCAAATAAGACTTGTGAGTTCAAGCTATATTTTCTAATTAGATGATTGGAAAACTTTAATTAATACTCTGACCCAAGCATAAAAATCAGGTCATATTGTTAAGCACTTCTAACTTAAAAAATGTTAGCAAGCCTCAACTTCTGCAAGTCAGCCAACTTTGCTAGTTCTCAGCAATCCTTTAATTAGGCTAGACAGAAAGTAGCATGCATTAATGTGTGTCCTGGCGAGACTCCAGTGGGGATAATTGCAATCTGGTCTACCTAGGCTAATGCTGGTTCCCCCAGAATACACCAGTCTTCTCCACTCCCTGTCTCTACTGCACTGTGGAATGGTGTTGTCGGTGAGGTCGTCAGACAGGCAGTGTGTGCTTTTTACCCCAGAATGACAGATGACTCGTTCATCAAGCTGCTGGCAAATCTACCACACCCAGAAGCACTCTGCACTAGGATCTGTAGACTGTCATCTAAGAAGCCCCCCCTTCCTCTTCCCACACACACTCAGAGGCTGTGCTAAAATAGAGAGGGCACACAAAGCCAGAAGGCACGATCAACAAGCACCGCACATTGAAACGAGGCAGGTGGTTTCCTTGCTGTGGACTATATGCCTTACTTTTTCTCTCTTTCTCGCTCTCTCAGTTCTAATAGCAGAAAAAGAAGGAAGCACCTAATAAGATGTTAGATGATAAAATCAACAAACACACCCCTTGCCTAGCCTTTTCCGAGGCCCCAAAGCACATATTCTGGAGCACTGCACAGAACTGTGCACGAGAAAGTTCCCACTGAGTCCAGCTCTAAATTTACTGTTTGCCTCGATGACTGTCATTTTGTCTTGACTCATGTTAGAGTTAAATGCATGAAGTGATGTATGGATTGATCTTTAGACAAATAGGAAGCTGGAAAATTATCATCTAGCCTAGTTCTTGAAGAAAAAGGCAAATTTAAGATGCAAGAATTAGTGATAAAACCATCCAGCTACAAGGAAATTCAGGAAGTCAGGTGCCTTCGTGCCTCCTTCTAGGCATCCCAGTTATAGCCCACCAGGCTGTAGAGTCACCCAGAGAAATCACAACTGGCCAAAGCTTACAGCAAGGCGAGATATCATTTAGAAGGTAAGTCTCTACTGCTCCACTAGACTTCTTTGGCAATAACTAATTCTGGTGACTTATGCTACCAAACATTAAAATGCTTATTGAAAGGTAAGTCTCTACTGTTCCACTAGACTTCTTTGGCAATAACTAATTCTGGTGACTTATGCTACCAAACATTAAAATGCTTATTGATAACCCGAAATAATTTTTTGTTGTACATGCCTGGAGGGCAATAACTATGATAATTGTTTTTCTGTAAGTGCAAGGAACATTTTTTTCAAATTCTTCAGCCTTGAAATGTACTTACTTAAACACTAACTATCATATTATTCTTCAATCTTATGTAAATCTTTTATTGAATTAAAAATTCACCATTTGACCTAAAATTCCTCACATCCAAGGGGAAAAAAAGTTTGCCCTTTTCTGTAAATAGCTATATGCTTATCAAAAAATTAATATGCATTCTTTGTCCAAAATCTACCTTAATTAGGCATGTTCATTTAGAAATCTATACTGTAGGCATCTTTTAGCAAATGCATATGTGGTTTCCGGGAGGGGACCCTTAAACAGTGTCAAATACTCACTGAAAATCTTTCCTGGCACCAAAAGAAAGGTGACATTCTCTGCATCTTAGATAAGATCTACCTGGCTTCAATTAAACTGAGCAAAACAGCCAAGAAAGCTAAAGGCTTGGGCAAGCACATAACTGACCATAAAAAGTAGCTTTCACATAAATCTAGATTCAACTTTGCTGCTCCCGTCGATGTTCCCACAAAGCTTACTCAGCACCGCCCTTCTCTTATGTCTGCCTCCAACTACCTCTCCATCTTCCTTTTTTCTTCTTCTCTTATACTAGGACTTTTTATCCTTGCCTCCATAACCGTTAACCCACCCACCTGCTCTCCTCACTGACTACGGCTTTGGCAACACAGCACAATAATCCAAAGGGTTTTCAAATCATCTAGAGCAGTGGTTCTCAACCTTCCTAATGCCCAACCCTTTCATACAGTTCCTCGTGTCGTGGTGACCCCAAACAACAAAATTATTTTCCTTGCTACTTCATCACTGTAATTTTGCTACTGTTATGAAGTGGGCAACCCCTGTGAAAGGGTTGTTCGACCCCCAAAGGGATCTCCACTCATGGGTTGAGAATGGCTGCATTAAACAAACATCTCCATTCCTCTCACTTCATCCTCTCCATCACTAGCTCCCCATAAGCACCTCTCACTCTCTTGGCGATGCAAAGGGCTATTGAGCTCTGTTGTTAAACAAAAAGGCAGGAGTTGCAAGTCCCCCCACAGGCAACTCTGAAAACACTTGGCAATCCCCCTCTGATAAATCAGCCATTAAATGCCCTCCACAGCAGGCTCTACTCCAACGCACAAAGGATCACAAACAATGGAAATGATTTTACAGCATATGATTGGTTTTCCAGCCCAATCATCTTTTGACAGCAAACTCTCCCCAGATTTTCATTATTAGCTGTCCATTCTCATCACAAGCTCCAGACGGACATGCTTCTCTCTGAGACCTACATTTATACTCACCATTTATACAGCCAACTTACCTCCTTCCTCTTCCATTATGTCACTTCCGCTCGACCCACCTCCTTACTCTCAACTGTGTACATTGACACTCTAGTTATCTGAATACCTGATCCAACTCTGACATCCCTTGCTTCTCACTCAGACCTGAGGGAAATGGCATGTTCTTCTCACAGAGACTCAGAACTTCAAGGAGCCCTCAGTTTTGTTCAGCGTGTGAACAAGGAGAATTTTATTCAAAGCTGTTCCCCTCTCATTCTCGGAATGATAGGTCATAATAAGAGAGGCCTCCCTCCACTCTCCTACAAACTCATGCCACCCAATTTCACTAGACCTTTTGATGCAATTTAACACTCCTCTAATGTACTGTTGCTTTGCCCTCACATCCCTCCCAGGGCTTGGCCCTTAACTCGGGTCCTCCATTCAGATGCTACTGTGGAAGATGAAACCATTCTCCTCAGTGATAATTATCTATATGGAGACATACAGCCTACTGTATGAAGTTCAAAGGCCTTCCAAAGCCACTCAAATCCATTCGTGAACCGCACCCCTGCCCCTTCCACTCCCTCCTTCTCCCCGACCAGCCTGTCAAGCTGACCCTTCATCAGCCCCCACACAAGCATCTTTTCATTCTCACTGTTTGATACTAACCTTTCTTCCACTTGGGATGCTGTCTTCTCCAATCTCTGGCTATAGAAATTCCACCCGTTATATTACAGCCCTTCATATATAATCAGGAGAGACCTGTTCCTGAAGATCTTCAATATTTTATTCTTATTTACCTTGCAGTTCATGTCACTCTGACTTATAGTGTAGGTATCTGCACATAGGAGCTAATCTCCTGGTAGAAGTCCTTTGCCATGCTCCAGTTCATTCCCACTCTATAACGCCTGCTCCTCACTTCCCAGACCTCGCATTACACACGTAAACCTGGCTATCAGCTCTAAACAGTCCCAGCTTTGCAAATTCAATGGAGTTCTACTCGACACATATGAGGTCACCACGTATAGAAATCAACTCAATGACAACTAGCAACCACAACTACTTTATATATGATGTACAAGGGGGCTTCAACAAGTTCATGGGAAAATGGAATTGAAAAAGAATGGAATTTTTCCACAAATTTTTGAAGCCCCCTCAAATTTTTCCACTAAAACAAGCAATTATAGAAAAGTGATAACACTGCACCCTATGTAAGTAGGAAAACTTGATAAGCCTGTAAAAACAAGGCAATCATATCAAACTCAGGTTCTCATGAGTTTTTCCCTATGTATGTATGTATATTTACACATATCCAAAAACCTACTGAGAAGCTCTGGTGGTACAGTGGTGATACACTGGGTGCTAACTGCTAGGTCAGCAGTTTAAAACACTAAGCCATTCCTTGGGACAAAAATGTGGCTTTCTACTCCCGGAAAGCATTATAGTTTTGGAATCTCAGAGTGGCAGGTCCACCCTGTCCTACAGAGTTACTAAGTGTAGGTATCGACTTGATGGAACTTAGTTGAAATAAATAAGTAAAGCACCCATTACTGTTGAATTGATTCGAACAAAGGAAAATCCATGTATTACAACCTAGCACTGCTCTCCAGCGCTGTTTTTGTTTGGCTCTGAGCTTCATGAAAACTGATGCCCAGTCTTTCCACTGTGGTCTAGCACTGAGTAGGCTCAAACCGGGCATCGTTAGGTTGATTCGTAGCTGACACAGACTGTGCCATCCAGTCCTGATAACAGATACTCTTCTATCAACTGCATTACATAACGATAAATCATATGAATTTAAACGTGCATAAATTCACATTTTTAAATGGGCCTCCATGGTCCATTTTCCACCCCCGTTCACTTCTCACCTCCACTCCTCTGCTGCTAGTGTAGATGTGAGTGCATAGGCATGATAACCCGACGGGAGGAAAGCAGCTTTAACGACTGTCAAATAAGGTCTTTGGCCCAGAAAATAAGTTAATAAATAAATAGGTCCCGGCAGCAATTAAAGCAGTCTTTCCATTATTACAACTACTAGTTATGGAATCAATTTACAACAGAAACACTGCTTGACATTCCTTTCCATTATAGCGGATCCTAATGGTCAAAAGGGAAGAAAGTGTATACACTTAATTCCTTCAGCACATGTCATTATGCTATTCATGTGTGGATATTTCATAAATCTTACTTGATGAAGCTGATTTACTAATTACTTAATTTCCTCCCACCATTCATCTAGTCATTTGATTGAGAGTGATCGTAAGGGCAGCACAGCATAAAGGTTAGGAAGCGACCTCAGGTGAACGGTTTACTGCAGTCTCTCCAGCTCCCGACACTCCGAAGCAAGATCTATGCACCCCGGGCTCTCAGAACATCCTCACGAACAGGCCAGTCCACCAGCTGAAATCCAACTCAGAGAGATGGTCACAAGGGACTGTAGTGCAAAAGTAGGTATTTCCATGTCAGGGAATTGCTTTTCACCCAAAGAGTTGACATTACAGTAAATTGAAACTAATGTTTTCTGACAATGATTTTGATAACCTTTCCTGCTTCTGTATCCCTATTAAGATTTACTAGCTAACCTTTTTATTTATGTCATAAAATATTAAACTATTCAGGAAAAGGATAGACCTATTAGCAGCAAACCTGCAATAAAATTAGTGCCGGTGCAGAGTCTGCATCAAATCTGCTCTGTAAGCTTACAGATAATTCCATTGATTTGCTTCAATTTAAGGGGAAAACTATGATATTTTTAGGCCTCATGAAACTAAATGGAACTCTAGGGACAAAAAGCAGGTACCACAGAGCAACCATCACTCCCTCATTTTTGTAGGCTTCCCCGAGGGAAAAAATTAAAAGAGGCATAGAATCAAGTGTCAAGCATTATATTTACTAAATGTAAACATAACTTAAGCTTCATTTATAGGGTAACTTTTTAAAGATCAATCTCCTCCGAGTCTAGACAATGGTCAAGCGGGGCAGCATTGGTCATGATCTTGAAGAGCGCATGGAACTTCCCCAGCTCGACTTAGACGAACCCAGAACTATACAACGAGGCATTAAAGAGTTAGTGGAAAAATATTCATGATCTTTTCATTCGAGGTTTTACTATGAACTTTCTGAAGCCTCCATGTCTATGTTCCAGAGAACATTAAGGTGTTCCTAACCAAGTTCACAGAACTGCACTTTGCATAAACTTTTGTGGAGTGACACAGAGTAGCGCTTACTTGCTTTCAAACTCTTGAAACATTCAGGAGCCCTCCTCTCTGCAGAAGGTAGAAGGAAGCTTTTAATTCTAGGTTAAAAGAGACATAAAACTCAGGTGCATGACTGCTTTGAATGATTATAATTTAGCTGCCATCCTGTGATTGAAAAAATAGAACAAAATTCATGCTTAATAAAGGATGAATGTAAATGAAACTCCACTAATTCCTGTTGATACGGCTAAGAAATATATAAGATTACATGTAACTCCATAATGATAATCTCAAGTGATAGCTGTATACCATCTTCAAATAGCCAAGCTGTATTACAAAAAATGATAATAATAATAAATGGAAGGGGAAGGAGGGCCAGAGATCTGTATTGATGACAGGGGCCTTCAGAAAGTACATGGAAGAATTGTATTAGCTTTTAGTTCCATTTTCCATGAACTTTTTTGAAGCCCCCTCATAGCTCCTATGCATTAGCAAATTCACAGTAGTTTCTAAAGCCTACAAACCTTTAGTTCCTGGTCGATCCCAGTTGAACATATTTACAGCCTCTGATCTCATCCCTGCACCTTAGAGCAGAGAACTGGTAGAACCTGGATAGACCGTCTTTCACAGAGGACGTCAGCCCCAGCTCAGGGATTAAAAGAATGAGATCAGAATTGTTGTGACGGATGGATGAATGCAAGGATCCAGAGTAGGCTGCCTCCCATCACTGCAGGAGTCCTGAAAGAAGTGTCTACCACCATGGCAGTCAGCAGAGCACTTTGCCCACGACCAACACCACAGAAAACAGCATGCCACCAGGCTTTACTCCCCCTTCTTGGTGCCCATGGGAGTTCACCTTTTACCTTTTGTTCCCCAAAGACTGTCCTTCCAGAAATAATACAGTAAGGAATCTGTGTTATACAGTAGCTAAAAATCCCTATGAATTCCTAAACATAGACTATTTCAGATAAAATGTTGACCCCCTTGGATCACTTGACACACAGCTGTCAGTTAAATCTGAAATAGCCTCTTATTCTGTTGGGTAATCATACAAATGCGTACAAAGACTTCTGTTAAAAGGAGTAGGGCGTACCAATTGGATTCCTCCATTTTAAACCAAGACCCCTTTGTTCACAGAGAATGACACATTGTTTGGTTGTTAAATGTGCTAACTATATTAGACTATATGCATTGATTAGAAAGGAATCAGTGTGTGGACTACTCTCCATATCCATGCAAAAGCAAAGATTCATGACAGGCCGCTGACAGGGTAGATTTTTAGATATATGATCTAGGCACCCAGTTATTAAGGGACAGTACTCCTGTAGATGCCCTTTGGCAGGTGATCTTAAATTCAAATACTCTTAAATACCTACACTGCCCAATTGCATGATGCCCTCTTTACAGCATCAGCCATTGAACCTGACTGAATTTCACAGCTAAGGATTGCAATTTTGGTGTCTGAAAAAAAATTTCAAGAATCTCAAGAAAGCGTGTTAAAAAAAAATAATAATTGCATCGTATCTAAAAGCATGGTTTATTTATTTTTATAATCTCAGAATATATGTTGTCCTTATGTCTCTTATATACGTTGAGAGAGACCTATTAATTGGTTAATATTTTTCCTTCTGCATTTGTAAGTTCTAAATATTGTTTAGTTAATGATTTAATATTATTAACTTTCAGACTGCATTAGCCTCGAGTAATAGTTCACTGAAAAATGTTCCTGAGAATCCTAGTTCCCTGGAATATTAATAAGGGATATCAGAAAAAGAGGTTCCTTGGTTCATTGCAAACACTTGACAAAATGTGCAGAGTCAAATGTAGTTAAGTGGGGGTTTCCTTACTGCAGGACTTTCTGGAGCAACTAATGTGCTCCAACTAATGTGTACCTTGATCCTTAGGGAGAGGGCGGGAGAAATAAAACAGAGGATCCAAGCAAATGACGTACCTTCAGATACCGTGCACAGTGGGGAACTTGGCAGAATGGGGGGTTCAAGGAACACAGATTTCAAAATGCTGTTCTGAAGGAGCATGCTAACTAACTAGCTCTTGAAATATAAGTTTAACTTTTAATAGGAATCTTTAGAGATAAGTGTATTAGGCACAAAAGAATATTATTTTATCTTTTACAAACCATTTGCATTCAGTATCATAATCCTTGTTTATACAACTCAATGGAATTAGAGGGGGATAAAAAAAGGAAATATCTCCTTGGTGTGCTGAAGGAGGCTATATTCTGAAACAAGGTTATACAAACACCCCTAGAACTCTTCCTAAGGTCAACAATTAAACCCTAAGCTACTCACCACAAAAGACCTGACAATCTGTTCCTGTAAAGACAGCATCCTATAAAATCACATGGAGAAATTTTACTTTGTCACATGGGGCCACAAATGAGTTAAGATCAACAGTACTGGACATAACAACCACACAACTACTCTTGGTCTGAGAAATTCTTCAAGATTACACCACTGACAAATAGTTAGAAAGGTTATAATAAAGTCTCACTTTGGGGAAGCACTATCTATGCCATTTTTATGTAAAGATTAAGCACACACACACACCCCCTACTTTTAAGCATCTTGAAGGGTAAATAGGTAAGGGATTATTTGCCCCACTTTTCAAATGAGAAAAAGACACTGGGGAACTAAAAGGACTTGAACGAAAGCATGGTTATGTAGCTGTTCAACACAGAGCACTAGTCTAGGTAAGAAACATTGGACTTAAAGCAAAGTGCTTCCCTCTCTCCCCCAGGGCTACGCTTCTTAACACGCAGGAGGGGCTAGCCTCCCCAGCTGCTGAACAAGCTTCCTCCCATCATCAGCAGGCACTCAGGGTGCTTGTTTTCAGAGTCTCTGCCAATCTACTTGATTGCAAATATACAAATGCTGTGAAGACAAAGAACCGCCCATGATCCTTCCTTAAACTTCTAGAAATCAAAAATAGGTGTACTTGGTGCCTAAGAAAGATTTGTCACACCTGTTACTGACCAAAAGGAGAAATGAGCCAATGACCCAATCGGGTTAAAGAATCCCAAAAGCAGATGCATGCCCCTATACAACACCAGTAAAGGAAGACCTGTGTTCTAGACCAAGGGGGGCAAACTTCTGAGATGGAAGAGCCAATGCTTTTTCCCTACCAACCATTTAAAAAGCATTTGAGAGCCACAAATATAGTTTTACAAGCAAATGAAACCACCAGGATCTGAATAGTACCCTTTAACATTTTTTTAATTTTAATTCAGAGTCTTATGCACATACCAAAAGAGCCACATGTGACTCTCCAGCCACATGCCAACTCCTGTCCTATAGTTTTCCATGTAGAGTGCCCCGAGCAGCAGCACCTCAACTGCCTGTGCACACGCCAGACCACTGTATGGGGCTCTCCTGTGGACCCACTGAATCAGATACTCTGGGGGCGCCCAGCCATCCACATTTCTTAAGTCCTGCTGGAGATTCCGGGGCACACTGAACCACGCGGACTGGTCTGAAAAATCCAACGCCTATTTTAAATCACCTCAGTACTCAGAAATTCTTTCCAGCCACCATAATTTTAACTGACGTTCCCCTCCAACATTGGTCTGGATGGATTTAGGTTTGGGGAAGTGCCTATAAAACAAAGCAACACACCGGGAAATATTAGAAACACTCGTTCACCTATGAAAGAATTATGGAAGACAGCCACTGGAAGAGATTCCTATTTGTGCTCATTCCAAGAAAGGTTATCTAGCAGAATGCAGAAATTACCTAATAATATCATTAATGTCATATGTGAGTGAAATTTTGCTGAAGTTAATTTTGAAAATGTTGCAGTACCTTGACAGAAAATGACCAGAAATTCAAGCTGCAGTTGGAAGACGCATAGAAGGAGGAATAGAATGCTTATGTCAGACGGATCTTGGCTGAAAGTAAAGAAGACCCAAAAGATGTTTAATTCTGTTTTCTTGGCTATGCAAAATCATTCAACTATGTGAGTCATAATATTTTATGGATAGCACTGGGATGAACTGGAATTCTAGAATACATAGTTATATTCATACAGAACCTGTGCACGGACCAAGAGGTAGTTGTTCAAACAGAACAAGGGATATACGGCATGGTTGAAACTCAGGAAATGTATGTTTGAAGGTTGTCTCCTTCACTATATTCATCCACTCTGCATGCTGAAACATGCCTAATTGAAGAACACAGAATCCGAAATGGAGGAAAACTCAACATGGAACATGCAGATGACAAAACTAGGGTTTCAACCCTACTTGATCCAGTTCCATTCCCTGCTAAGAATCTGCATTTTCAACATATACTTAATAAGCACCTGGGGATCTATAAGAATTACCTAGGCATCTGGTTAAAATTAGCATAGGTTAGTCAAAAAACATTGCTACAAACCACAGAATACCTTATCAAAAATATCAAAATAAAAAGCTAAAGTTTATTAATTATCTTCCATATAGGTCTATATACTTCTGAAGGCAACATTTCCATTTCCCCCCCAAAGAATTCTATGCTCTTCGATTTACATGTCACAACAGCAGTTTGGTCCGCCTCAAGGAATCAAGTTCTGGTATGTTCCTTTTTAAATGCTTTTTGAATGTTAGGAACAAAAATCCCCCTGGAGGAGTAGGCTTGGGATGTTTGCTGGATAGAGCACAGTTCCCAATGCAGGACAATTCTCCCGCCCTTGAAGAATAAACAGGTACACTGCCATGAGGGAAAAAAATAATCCCTGTGCAACATTCCAAGTGCTTTCTCACCAAAGCGATTACTTTTCCTAAAGTGTCTTCCTCAAAACCTTGTACGTGAACAAACTATGGAATAAAATGATATCTGCATTAGCTCCCACCAAAATGAATATATACATATACACACACAGCTAATAGAATCCCTCTCTCACCCACCCACACACACACAAAAAAACCTATACCTTTGACAAAATATATCAAAATCACCCCTTTACACAAAAACAAGAACAAAGATAGCCACCATTGCCTTCTGGGGCCAACTACCTGCTGTGAATTCAACTGGCTCAGCAGATCCGAGCGGAAGCCCTCTTTGACGGAACCCTTTTGTGAAGACGCCTGACGGAGACGGTGACGCGTGAGATCTTCTTTGCAGCTACCAGTGATTCAGAGACACGTGTAGGCTTGTCTGTTTGGAATAAACCTGTGTACAAATGAACTGTAGTCTTCATATAAATGTGCTTTCAGTTGCCCCTGGGGACTCTGATTTAGAATATCTGGGGTGGGAATGTAGAGGGTAGAGCCCAAATTAAATGTTTCAAGGCCTTGGGGGGGCAAAAATTTTGCTTGAAGAAAGCAAAAGATGACTTGAAGAAATTACTGATAAGGCCAACGATTACAGGCTACAGTACTGATTCTGCATTATCATAAAGAAAACAAAAATATTCATATCTGGAACAACAAGGAACATCATGATAATAGCAAAAATATTGAAGTTGTCAAAAATTTAATTGCACTTAGATCCATACACAAAGGCCAGGGAAGCAACACTCAAGAAATCAAGTAGCTAGTGCCCTGTTCTCCCTAGTACCCATGTCTGTTTTTTTTTTTTCTTTTTCCCCCCTCCCAAGGGGAGGGCATTGTTTATATCTCCACAGGGAAACAGGGATCAGACTTCAACCCAGTGCTCCAAGATGTGAATGCAACATGCTGGCATGAAGCAGGGAACCAATAGAGAGGTCTGAGGGGCTGGCCCCGATCCCAACTACGTGACAGCACCCCACCCTCCCTGTAGAAGAATTCATTTCAGAGGACAGCACTAAAGCTACAGCTCAGGGAGAGGGACATGTCTGATCAGAGCATACGGGAGCAAATGAAGGGGGAGGAAGGGAGAGTGGAACACATCCTGGCCCACCAAACCTTGATGACACTATTCCTGCTCAGAGCAGCCAATGCACAGAGAGAAATCATAGGGCCAGCCCCACTAGGAGACACGTCACCCCTCACTGACCCATAGTGCTTCAGCAGACAACACTGGAGACAGTGCGGGAATTGCCCTCAATCGGACCCCACCACACTGAGGTGAAACACTAAGGGGGTGCAACAGAACAGCAAGGGCAACAGAGCAACGAAGTCCCGAGGGAAAACCAAAAATAGACTTTAGGGCCAGGGCATGGCACCCCATCAGAATCAGAAAACACTCCTAAAGGCCAACAAACAGACCTTGAACTATTTGCAGGCTTTTCTTTGATTTTTTTTTTTGTCCTTGGTTTATGTTGTTGTTGTTTTCTTTTCTTTTTTGTTACTTTGTTTTGCTCTGTCTTGTTTTTTTGTCCACATTATTATCTCTGCAGGTCTATCTAGATAAGATAGGTGGGATAAACAATCTGGAGGAGAAAACAATGGACCAAGGTTCTAGGGGGACATTAGAGGGGGGGAGGTGGGTAGGAGGAGAGGAAGTGGGTGTTAACAAACTCAGGCACAAAGGAATAACAAATGATCTGAAATCGATGGCCAGGAGGGTGTAGAAAGCCTAGCAGGGCTTGATCAAGGGCAACGTAACTGAAAGGAACTACTGAAACCTAAACGAAGACTGAACATGATAGTGGGACAAGAGGAAAGGAAAAGGAAATAGAGGAAAGAACTAGGAGGCAAAGGGCATTTATATGTCTAAATACAGGCATGTACATATGTAAATATATTTATATATGACAATGGGGAAATAGATCTATGGACATATATTTATAGGTTTAGTATTAAGGTAGCAGATGGACATTGGGCCTCTACTCAAGCACTCACTCAATGCAAGAACACTTTGTTCTATTAAACTGGCATTCCATGATGCTCACCTTCCCAACAAGATTGATGAAGACAATGCGGACGCATAAGCAAATGTGGTGAAGATAGGTGATGGTGCCCGGCTATCAAAAGATATAGAGTATGGGGTCTTAAAGGCTTGAAGATAAACAAACGGCCATCTAGCTCAGAAGCAACAAAACCCACGTGGAAGAAGCACACCAGCCTGTGTGATCACGAGGTGTTGATGGGATCAGCTATCAGGCATCAAAGAACAACAAATCATATCATTGTGAATGAGGGGGAGTGCGGAGTGGAGACCCAAAGCCCATCTGTAGGGAACTGGACATCCCATTACAGAAGATTAGCGTGGAGGAGACGAGCCAATCAAGGTGCAGTATAGCACTGATGAAACATACAACTTTCCTCTAGTTCTTTAATGCTTCCTTTCCTCCTGCCCCCCACTATCATCATCCCAATTCTACCATACAAATCCGGCTAGATGCGAGGATGTACAGTGGTACAGATAAGAACTGCAAACACAGGGAATCCAGAATATATAAACCCCTCAGTACCAATAATGAGAGTAGCAATACCACGGGGGGAAGGGGAAGGTGGGGAAGAAAGGGAGAACCGATCACAAGGATCTACATATAACCCCCTCCTTGAGGGATGGACAACAGAAAAGTGGGTGAAGGGATACATTGGACAGTGTAAGACATGACCAAAAAAATAATTTATATATTATCAAGGGTTCGTGAGAGAGGTGGGTGGGAGGGAGAGGAGGGGATAAATGAGGAGCTGATACCAAGGGCTCAAGTAGAAAGCAAATGTTTTGAGAATGATGATGGAAAAGAATGTACAAATGTGCTTGACACAATGGATGGATGGATGGACGGATTGTGGTAAGAGTTGTATGAACCCTCAATAAAATGATTTAAAAAAGAAAAAGAAAAGAAATCAAATGGAGTTATTTTATTGCATTGGGAAAATCTGCTTCAAAACCCCCTTAAATTGTTGAAAAGCAAGGTGATCTCTTGGAGGATTAGCATAATTCACACCTGGCCCACACCATGGTATGTTCAATTGCCTCATATAAAGCAAAAGTCAGACAATGAACAATAGAGACTAAAGAAGGATTGATGCCTTGTATTGTGTATTGTTTAAGAATATTGAATATACATGGATTGTGAGGTAGTTAGTTTATTGTGCCAACCTCGCGGATAAAACACATGTGGGATTAATTGAAGGGCAGAGAGATAAATGGCTCAGCGAGCCTCGCCTTTCTTGTCTCTTGCTCTTTGATCATTGGACCAGTGTACAGCTGCCTTGCTTGTTCTGTGCCTCCGTTTTCAAGCTACACTACCTGTGGGACAACTAACACATGGATTGTGTCACTGTAATTTGAGGTTCCTTCACAACCTGCTTCACCACACCATTGGAATTTACATCTCTTGAGCGGGGGACTGTCGGACCCTTTCATCTTGCTGACTGTTGGTGACCTGCCTTGCTGTTTGCTGCCTGTACCTGGATAGCCTGAATTGCTCTACAGAGGACTACTTGGCAGCCCTCAAGACTTGAAGGACTTCCAGTGTCTCACAACCGTCTCATGGGAGGGAGTTGCACTGAACCATTTATAGTGCTTTATAATTTAATTATAAAGCTGTTTATTTCTTATGTTATCTATCTATCTATCTGTATAAATATAAATGTAACTATTAGCATTCTGGTTTTGTTTCTCTAGAGAACCCAGTCTAACACAGATTGCTAAAAGCATAAACAAATCTGCCCAGGAAAAATGTAGAGCCAGAATAATCCCAAGAAGCAAGGATGCTAAGACTTTGTCTCAAGCACTTGAGGCATGTAATCAGAAGACACCAGTCCCTAGAAAAAGGCATCAGCTTAGTAAAGTAGAGGGTCAATGAAAAAGAGGAAGACCCTTAACGATATGGACTCAATGGCTGCGACCGTGAATTCAAATATAGCAATGATTTTTGAGGATGGCACAGGACCAAGCAGGTGATCATTCTGCTGGGCAGAGGGTTGCCACAAGTCAGAAATGACTCAACACACCGAACAACCACAGATTTTGAAAGCATGCTGTTGTTCTGATGTCAGATGGATCTTGGCTGAAAGTTGCTATTTTTAGGTACTCTTGAGTCGGCTCATTGCGGCACTATGCCAACAGAATGCAGCATTGCCTGGCCCTGTGAAACTCTTAAAATCATGTTTGATCCCATTGCAACCACAGTGTCACTATCTCATTCAAGGTCTTCCTCTTTTCCCCTGACCTTCTACCAATCATACATTTTTATAGAAAAATCTTAATTTTTAAAATTAGTTTAGTTGTTACTGCTCAAACAGGTTGTATTAAAGGGAATGTACAAGAGTCACTTAAAAAGAAAAAAATTTAGCATTTGAAATCACTCCATTTCTATACCAGGTTAAAAATAAAACCCTATGACTTACATAAGACGAAATGCTAAATGATTCCTATGTTAGACCCAGTTCCTGTTTTAGAGTTCAAATGAAAAGGAATACACTGCTTTCTAAAAGAGGAGGCAACTAATTCCTTTAAGTAGGAAAGGTTTTCATAGCTGAACATGCTTGAACTATTGAAGAAAATACCTGTTGAAACCTTCCATTTTTACTCTGTTCTAGAGAAAAAAATATGTTAGTTTTGTGCCTGCACAAGTTGTAAGTGGTTGTAAATTAAGTTCATTTTAACCCTAAAGTATGTGTAACTATTTGCTCGCATCATTTCACAGTGGGGATGGAAAGCAACCCTAGCTGAAAGTACTTTGATGGGCTGAGCATTTTATTACCTTGGAAAAGAATCAAGGTCCTAAGCGGGGAACGAGGTTCAAAATTGTGGGGATTCGCCACAGAGGTGAAAAAAACAGAACAGAGATGTTTCTACAGAGTCTTGTGTTTGAATGCTGACATTTATGTGTTTGATGGCATGGAAATTGTAATTTCCAGCATAAGCAATATTAATTCCTTTTTAAAGTATTTTTTAATTAAATACTTTTATTGGGGGTTCTTACATCTCTTATTGCAATCCATACATTCATCCAGTGTGTCAAGCACATTTGTACATATGTTGCCATCATCATTTTTGAAGCATCTTCTTTCTACTTGAGCCCTTGATATCAGCTCCTCATTTTTCCCTCTCCCTCCCCCCTCCCCCCTCCCTCATGAACCCTTGACAAGTTATAGATTACTATTTTCATATCTTACATCATCAGCAATATTAATGTCAATGTTGATTTTGCAAAGATTTCACTGAACTGCTTAAACACCTACCAAGGAACATAAGCAAAACACAACCCTTTACGTTCCAGGCATTAATTAATAGTACATACAAATACTCAAAGCAATTAATATTAGAAACTCAGATCTTGTTTATTGCCGGTATATACATGTAAATTTTGAAACATGCTGTCGTCGATTGTACTTTCCTTGAGTAGACACACGTACAAGGAAGAACAGACTGGGAAATAAAGGCTCCTCTTTGAAAGAGTTCCTGGCTTCTCGTCTGAAATCCTTGACTTGGCTGGTGCAGAATCTGACCCTATGTGAAGCTGCATGAAAGAAGAAAAGGAGGTGGCAGTGCCCGCTCTCCTTCTGGGCCTCTGCCCACATATGGGCTGCAGGCCAGGGATGGCTCTGGCCCTCTGCCAGGGGGATGCTGCCCACTCAAGTCTTTATTTGAGAAAGCAAGGGAAGAGTTCTGCACGGGTTGGCGCTTTAAAACTTGGGGTGCATGGGCAGGGGGAGAAGCTGCCACTCTTTTTTTTTTTTTTAGTGTGACAAGAGAACTGGACTGTAAAATAAAATTCTCATGTTTTTATTTTTACATCTGTTTTGATCAACATTAGAAAACCAGAGTATAACTGAACAACAACGAAAGACTAAATTAGATATAAGACATGTATGACCAATGTTAGGGTAAAAGTAGAAAACATTAACAAGGATCAAGATGAGATATCACTTCACAATTTAGCCATCTGTAGCGTATTTCCGCACCACACATATCTGAAATGTTCTAGGGGGATTTCCAACCTTTTTCATGAATCGGGTAAGTCAAGTGAAAGCCATAAGATATTATCATCAATGTCATTTGAATCTGAATTTTAAACTTCTCTACACAGAAGGGTTTCCAGTAGATAAGGTCTAGAAAGAGCCTGGTAGGGATGAGCAGCTAAGAACTCACTTGCCAACTGAACCATGGGCAGTTTAAGCCTAACCATGGCTCCCCCAGAGAACACAGGGCAGTTTGTTTACATAAAGATTGACAGCCTAGGGCACCCTAGCGGGGAGTTCTCTTGCCAGGGTTGCAAGGCTTGATAGTCCACTGGACAGGAACAGGTTTGGGTGAGTGTTTTGTTTTCTTACAGGACTGAACTTTTGAAGAAGGGACAAATTTATCAAAAGGATCCCCGAAATCTCATATGATCCTATTTACACTTTTAAGCCATTTGATGGCAAGGCTTTATTTTCTACAATATGATCATAGCAGGTACAAATGAGCACTGCGCAGAACCATGACGGATAGCAATGAAGTACTCCATCCTTAGACCAAGCCCGTTTGGGCCAATCCATCTAGACGTCATGGTCTTCTGCTCTAATAAAGGCTCAACACTGAAAACACTCAGTCACTGCAAGAGAAATCAGCTAATGATTCTTGATCAAGCTTTGAATGTGCTTCCTCAGACAGCTGCACACAGGTGTACTAACCTACTAGTGAGCTGCACCTGCTTCAAGTTAGCTCATAAAGTACATGGTAAGAACGGCATTGTCAAGTGTTAATTTGTTGAATGTAAATCAGACTTTTTCTCTGTAGCCTGTGGCACACAACCGAGCTGTGAGGAAGGAAATGGGAGTGAGTGCGTTTCCCTTGCCTTTCTGGAAAACAAAGGTCTTTTCAACCGAACCTAAGTCTGTTCTGGCAAGTTAAAAACTGAGTGATTTTTCACTGAGAAGCATCTGGGTATTTGTCCTTTTTATTATATCTATAAAGAGCTCTTTGAACCTACCAAGCATGACAATATTTTAGAAAGCAGCTAAAACTCCTTCACAAGCTGCTGAAAGTTGTAAATAAGAACTTATATCGTTCTTGCCTTCAACCACTATCCTCCCATTCACACCCCAAATGCAATGATGATTTTTGTTACTATCTGAAATCTTCTGTTTCTGGGCATTACGGACAGCAATGATAGATAAAAAGGAAATTAGCTTCTGCAGATTCTGAGCTGAAACTCTGCATGCCGTACATGGAGTGAATCTACTCCGGAGGTCGCACCCCATTTGATAGGAATCAGCCTAAAATCTGAAGTTGGTCTAGCCATACAGGGATGAGATTTTCATTCATGATGTACAGATATAAGCACGTTTTCATAAAATGGAAGCTTTTGCTGAATCCTAAGGTTCCTACATTCCTGTGTGATAAGCTCAATTCTTGATTTAAAAATGCTACTCAAACGTGTCATTTGCCAAATACTTACTTAAATGCACCATTAACGTAATTAAAAGCAGAGGTGTCGAATGCTTACAGGTAGATGTTTCTGGCCATCACTCCTTAAAGGAGCGAAGCACTGTACCTGTTCCACCGAGAGAGCCAGGTGAATGGGGTCGCCTCTACACAATCTCAAGAGTTGCCTGGCATACTCTCCAGAGATTAGCTGCAAACTCACACCGATGTAAGTTTCATTAAATACAAGCATTGCCTTTACAGAATTTGCCAATGTTTTCTGAAACATGAAAAAGTCGTGAACTGGATTATTTTTTACTTCACTTCAAGCCTTATAAAGCTTTGCTGTACAGCTACAAAAACGCCACACCCACGTAAGTATTATAAGAACATATATGCATTAAACACTTCAGAAGTAAACAAAAACTGCAAACTTTTGTGTCAATCAATGGTATGCATGCTTCAACTATACTTATTCTAAAACTTGACTTATTTGTAAAGCAACCTGTACTCCAAATTGCTCAGTCTCACAAAGTTTTAAAGGAAAAATGTACACAGAGCAAAGAAAGACATTTATACATACTCATTGAGTAATACAGTTTTTTTTACAATTGTGAATTTGCAAAATGATTATTTTATTTCAAATCAAACACTATATTTTTAAGATTCAAATAAATACCAGGGATCTCTGAGGTCCTTTATGGTGATCTCATCAGCTCAAACCAATTGGACTTTCCTCGTCCTTTGTTGTTTGTTCTGCCTCCGCATTAACATGGCTGCTAATTATAATACCCTGGTGGCACAAAAAGTCTGAAAGGGGAAAAAATTCCCTAGAGAGTATAAAATACGTCCTTTGGATTTACATATGTGTTTCTTAGATTGAGTCCCCCTGGGCAAGAGCTGTCTCTAATCTGTTCCAGAGCTCAGCCAGGATTCGAATCTCTGGCTCCTGAGTGATGTAGCATTCCTCCAGGACACTGGTGCACGCATGCAGGCAGGCAGGCACCCATACATGAATGTGCCCACATACACAGGGAAAACTAACCTTTAGTCTTGTCAGATTACTTTGCACATTAACTTTTACTATTCATTCACTTGTAGTTTGGGAAAGTTATTTAAGTTCCCCAAGAGTTTGTATTAGGCATCATATAGATTTAATGCCTACATTAGCCATAATAACATCCTGCTGTATTAAATGATTAAAAGTTAAAGCACATCTTAAAAATTATGCATGAATGCTCCTAGTCACCCAATCATCCTTATAACATCATGCTTTTGCCAGTGAGTTAGCAAACACATTCTTTTCTGAATCATACATGAATTCGTAAGAACGGTTTTAAATTAGGTACACAATTTGGCACGCTTGGCCTAATGAGTGACTTACCAAAATCCTCTCTCCCTCTCTCTCATTATTCTGGTTAGCTTCACCCTTAACAGTGAAACCCCTTATTGCAAAATGCAAGCCTGTGGCACCAAGAACGGAGCTGGTTTACTCAACATTGAGGAAACTCTTACAGCTATAGTTCTACTTCCACATGTTTTTTCATACCTCCAAGTGCATAAGTAATTCATAGGTCAAAACATACACTGTCCAATAACTTCTTTGGAAACTAAAAATTGTACTAAGACAAAGCACCACAAAACAGCACTGCTTCAGCTAACCATGAAACAGCAACAACACGCACACACGAGCTCTGTGGCAACAGATCAACTATAAAGAACACCTAAGGTATGCTACTGCCACTTCCAGCAGCAAATCCTGGCTCTTTTGAACACTTTACATTTGGGGATCTCAGAACTCTTCTTCATATAGATAGTCCATTCAGTCTTTATGAAACAATTGTTAGAAAGCAGTAGTTTAGAATAGCTTATACTTTCCAAGGGAAGCTATTTGATAGCAGGAATGAGCAAATTATCCACTTAGGGCAATAGTTTTTCACCTCTACTCTCCTCAGCCCATCTATCCATTGTCCTTTCGGGAACTGAAATTGAGAAGCACAAAGGTTTTCATTATTGGCTCTTCATTTCTTTGCAACTGTACAAAATTCCTCAAAAGTACATCCCATGGGATCTGACAACAGCATAGATTTCATGAGCAATCATACACTCCATATCAGACAGAATATTGTCCACTGGACAGCATTTGAAAGAAGTGTGATTTAAAGGTCACCAGTTCGCTGTGTGGCAATGGTGTTGCTGAGTTCATCTAAGTCTTTCTCTTTAATCTGCCTACTTTTAAAAACTCAATGTGACTTCTAGATGAGACTGCTATTAAGGTAACAATTGTCCGAGATAGGGGTTTGTTAGAGCACTGTACTTATAAGACAATATATTTCTAAAAATATAACACATGCCAATGAAGAAGCAAAAACGAGCCCATGAAGAAAAGTCAAAAATCCCCTAATCCTATTTAAGCACCTGTATAGTAAATTACTTGTATGTGACAACCACGGTGTTGCGCTAATCGAAATGAAAAGCATAAAGGAACAAGAGCTACCCCTTGCTTTGCTGAAAGAAATGAAAGACAACAAGTTTAACCCGCACCTGCCAAATTGTCTTCTGAGGCAGAAATAGGTGGGGGCGGAAGGCTCAGATCTCCTGTGCCTCACAGTGCGTCTCCAAGAAATCATTTCCAATACAGGCAATCTATCTGTCACCTTTTCTATTTTCTCTTCTTTTCCTTCCGTTCTCCTCAGTGGCAGACCCTTTCCTGCACTCCCCCCGCCACGATCGCAAAGACACATTCCAGAATAAGAGGACCCAAGTGTCACTTACCAGTTGCATGCCACAGATAAAGATAAGCGTGCACCTGCCACTGCAATAACCCATGGTTTCCGAGACCCCTGCCACAGCCAGACTGTCCCACGTCGGCCACCGTCGAGCACCCACTTTATCCAATCAGAGCGCGGGGAAGGACGGGCAAACCTGCCGAGGGCTCGGGGGCTCCGGGCTGCCGCGGCCAGCGTCCTGGGAAGTGACAGGCATTAGGACCCGCTGGGGCG